>NC_141537.1:65070000-65370000 GCF_021556685.1 Rattus norvegicus
TCTTTAGTCTTGGCAGGTTTTATACAGGTTAATTTTGTCAACAGTTAGAAGACGCAGTGGATCCATGGTCTTTTTTATTTTCTTATGTTAGTAAAAAGGACTTTTCCTGTTAGATTCAGATCGTAAATAATTTGCATACGTAGGAAATTTGGAGTAGATTTTAATTTTGTGCAGGAATTTGCTGGATTTTTGTTCTTTTGATCCTTGTTTCTGTTTTCTTCTTGAGTGCATAGATAGAACAGAGTGTTCAGCTCTCCAGCCCATACACATTTATCTCAAGAGATTCTGTCTCAGCCAGAACTACCCCAGAAGCTCCCATTCTGATGTTCACTTATGAAGCATCTAATGCTTTCTAAACATCCAGGATGAAGTATGCTGTAGTGTGAACCCATCTGCCACTGTATAGAGAACAGACACAAGCAGCTCCATGATGACTGAGGTATATAGGGGCACAGGAGTCCTGCCAGACATCAGTTCTCAGGTGTGTGTGTGTGTGTGTGTGTGTGTGTGTGTGTGTGTGTGTGTTTGAGTGTGTGTGTGGTGTGTGTGTGGTATGTGTATATGTGGAGTGTGTGTGTATCTGGTGTGGTGTATATGTGTGTGTGTATGTGGTGTGTGTGTGTGTGTGTTATGTGTATCTGTGGTGTGTGTGTGTGTGTGTGTGTATGTGTATGCGGTGTATGTGTATGTGTGTGTGTGTGTGTGTGTGTGTGTGTGTGTGTGTGTGTGTGTTTACAGTCATTATGTTTACTTTGTCCCAGTGCTCCGGCACTCCATAAGAAAGTTTTGTTTTATCTAAAAATAGATCCTGACCTTACTGTTTTTTGAGATTTAAATTTGTTTTTTTAGTAACATTTTAAAAGTCCTACTGATTCTTCAACTTGATTGAATTGAATTGAATTCTTCAATTTGATTATGCAAATTTCCTTGGACTTTTATGCAGTATTCTTCAATAGAAGTTAACTCCCTCAAGCTGAAAAGAGTTTCCTCATGTTCTTATGAGAAAAAAAAAAGAGATCACCTTGGATGGGTTTAAGTTTGTTATTAGGGTTGTATCTTCCAGTTGTAGAGAACTCTTCTTGGTCCTGCTTTATGATGCTGTATCTCTCTGGGCCATCTCATTCTAAACTTCTCACTTCTACTTGGCACTTCTGTATGGATTCAATTGACAGGGGACCCCAGAGTAGTTTGGATAGATTTGATGTGACAATTAGTCTTGGTCAACTTGACACAAAGCAGAGTCACGTAGAGGAGACTCAACTGAGGACTTGCTGTCGTCAGAGTAGCCTGTGGGCATGTCCTCAGGCATTTTCTTGGCTGATAATTGATGTAGGAGGGCTAAAGCCACTATGAGTGATGTCATCCTTAGGCAAGTAGGTGAGCTGGGGCTTATAAGAAAAGTGACTTAGCCAGCTAGTAAACAGCACCCCTCTGTGCTCTCTGCTTCAGTTCCTGCTTCCAGGTTCCTGTCCTGCCTGAGTTCCTGCCCTCACTGCTTTTGATAATGAACAATTATATGAAACTGTGAGTAAAGTGAACCCTTTCCTTTCAAGTTGTTTCTGTTTATGGTGGTTCATCACAGCATTAGAAAAGTAACTAAGACAGCTCCCAACTGATACAAAGTATCTCTATAATCGGATCTTAAATGTTCTTGAAACTGTCGAAAGTTTGTTCCCCATCCTGAGTATTATATTTTTTAGGGTAAATGAGGAGGTTCTGCTGTCCTTCTGAATTAATCCTCTCCTGACTGTCCTCGGACACCTTGCTTTGAAGGATGTGAAGGAGGATTAGGGTGGCTCACAGTGGCAGTGGCTTCCCGAGTGTGCTACCATGCCCTTTGGCTCATCAGCCTTTGGGATTTCATCAGAGACTATGATATTGACTTTTAACTTTTTGTACAATAAAGGTAAGTGCTCAATACATAAAGCAGGATAGCAGGGTATTTTGATAAAGTTCCAAACATTTCAAATAGTCCCATTGAACAGAGCAGGAAAATGCACATAGTGGGCAGAATGTATAGGCTGCAGAGTGAGCTGTCCTTCAGGCCTGGTCTTTTCCTTCTTGGCTCATTTTTTTCCTAGACTCTCCCTTTTGGCTCTTCCCCCTGCCAGCCTTCAGCTGCTCCCAGAATTAAAGGAGCCACTGATATAGAAAGAGGAAAACCTGTTCAAGGGCGCTGTCTCAGGAATTGTTGCTTGTCAGTCTTAGGAAGTCACTAGTTAAATTCACTTTTAGATCTACAGATGCAGTATCCTGATGGTTATAAGGTCTCAGAATCCCATGGCCTGACTCAGACAAAACCAGTGTGCAGATATTCTTACTTATAGTAGAAAATGGATGCCTAAGTGTGATTATTTCCAGGGTTTTAGATACTTACATACCCATCTAATTATTTCCCATATGTTCTAAAAGTAATGGTTTTCAGGTGGGAAGGAAAAGATGCAAGCTGATTCAAATGGATAGGAAAAAAGAGGCCTTACAGGAGTTAAGAGGCTAAAATGGAATGGGTTTCACAGTGTAATGGGATAGCTGGCTTCTTTCCCCTGACTGGCCACTTGTGGTTTTGTGTATTCATGTTCCTTCTCTGAAGAATACTGCACTCAACCAAATGAATTAGCATGCTAAAAAGCACCCTGAAATGTCCAATTAATGTTAAGAACTGAGGACAAGGAAATGACTCCTAGACTTGAGTAATATAGAAAGTCCTGAGCTGGAGGGAATAGACAAGACCTGTTCCCTGGAATGCTAATGTTAATGTATGGTGATGTCCAGTGTTCTGGAACAGTCTGCAGAAGATAAAGAGAAATTCACAGGTCTCACAGACTATAGATCTGAGTGAGGTCAGTGTACCATAGAGTGAGCTGGCTACCTCTGTTATATTAGGACACATTCAGGTGCATTTGTTTGTGTTATCTGTGACTTCTGGCTATGGTGATGAGCAGTTGAATCTACAGAGGCAAAAATCACAGGGAGACATAAGACAAATCCAAACTGAGAAGCACATTTCAAAATAGCCTTTAATTTTTTTTTTTTTTTTTTGGCCTTGTTCAGGTAGTAATGGACAGGGCAAGGCGAGGTGAGGCAAGGCAAGGCAAGGCAAGGCAAGGCAAGGCAAGGCAAGGCAAGGCAAGGCAAGGCAAGGCAAGGCAAGGCAAGGCAAGGCAAGGCAAGGCAAGGCAAGGCAAGGCAGAGAGCTATTTTTAGATTGAAGGAGAATGGAAGGACTGTTAGGTCCATGTTCCGATGATGTCAGGGAAGGAGGAGTATCACAGAAGGATGGGAAGTTGAAGAAAATTCAAGGAGTGACAGACTGATAAGATGTATTTTATTCATTCCTGAAGAAAGTTTGGTAGGTTTGTAGTTGCCAGCAGGCACAAAGCAGACACACAGGCCTACCAACAAACAAAGCAGAGGCTCTGACCTCAAGCCCATGTTTATACAGAATCACACAGAATGAAGCTCTGCCAAACATAGTTATATAACAGATTACATCACAGTTTACTTTGGGGATACCCAGACATCCCACGTCAGTCATTTTATGATGACTCATTGCTTCACTGATGTCTGGGGTCAGCCATGCTTTAGCTGACTCATTAGAGCCTTTTGCTGACAAGATACACACATCCCTTTGAATTGTGTCTTTTTTTAAATGAAGGACATTAAGACATAGCAAAACTAAAACAAATACAGAGATTAGAAAGTCAGTGTTAATTTCTTAATTTTGATGATCATACGAGGTTTTTCTAGAATTATTATTTTTGACAGGAAAAGTGGAGATGTGCAGAGGTAGATAGCTCGTGGGCATCCTGTTTGGCGATTTATCTGAAGTAGTTGGAGAAGGTTCTTTGTATTATTTTACAACCTTTGTGCAAATTTAACATTGTCTTTCAAAGTAAAAAGTCAATGTTCTCCTTTTTTTCTCCCCTGGCAATATTGAAGACACAATGTCCCAAGAAAACCCAGTACAAAATACTTAAAATGCTGACTATAAAATAAAAGCATGGGTGAGCAGACCAATAATAAGAGAAGCCAGCGGAGACCAGAATGTCAAGAAGGCACAATTCTCAGGAGTCAGCAGGCTTGGCTGGCTAGCATTCCCTGAGAGTGTGTGTGCTGCAGCCCGTGGGAAGCTTTAGAGAGGAACCAGCTCAGTAAGAGGTCCAATTAGGGAAGGGATATGTTCTTTCCACTGACTGAGACCTTCATATATTCAGGTTTAGGACAGTCGTTTACAAGTTCTCTTGAGAACTCTCTTTTTGGGGGAACTATGTGCAGAAGCATTTTGACTCACAGTTTAAGAGGAAACGGTCCCTCAGTGAGGGAAGGCTGGATGGTAGGTGATTCTATGGTAGTCAGAGCAGACAGTTGGGACTCTCCACCTTCTCATGTTGAGGAGAGGTGAGAAGCAGAAGCCCTTTTGGGAATTCTTCATCCATAGCCCATCCTCCATGAAGAGTTGAGGCTAGACTGCACCGTGATGTTTAGATTCATCATGGTTGCATGTTAAATGTCCTTTAGGCTTTCTAAAATACAGATCCCAAGACAAATCTCATACTCTGGCATTATTTGCTTGCTAAGAGGCAGGAAGCCTTGGTAGGTGTTCAGCATATAGGATGTCTTCAATGAGTCTGGACAGAACCAGAATAAAAGACTGAAGAAGAGAGAGCAAGAGACAAAGATCTACCCACCTGGTTTCTCCTACTTCTTGTTCAAACTTTGCCCTCGGACAGGAAGTTTTGTCATACCCCTGGGTTACATCATCTGGCTACCATCAGCAGCTCTTTGGGATGCCAGAACCATTGCTTGGATCTGGAAGTGGGAAAGAAGCCTGGAGATTCTCATGCATGGTTGCTGGTCTGGGCTATGTAATAATGGTAAATGGACCAGATAGACACTGGGAAAGTACTGATCAACCCTTATGGGTGTGAACACGGACAAGGGGATCTAGAAGGTATGAATAGGCTTAATCAGGTTTACTGTTACAGCATGAGTGTGGGAGTGCCCCACAGGTTTGTGTGTTTGAGTACTTGCTTGCCACCTGCTGGTGCTATTTCAGGAGGATGCAGAAACCTCTCAAACATGGCTCCTGATTGGTGGCCATATGCTCACACAGGGGTGAGCTTTGAGGTTTATAGAATGACCCAGATAGTCTGACTCTTCACCTCCTGATAAGTCCAGGTATGAACAGGCGATATTGTAAGCTCTTGCTACCACAGATGGAGCTGCTCCAGCATCCACATCTCTCCAGCAGTGATAGGCCAGAGCCCCTGTACCATAAGCCAAGATTTTCTTCCTTGAGTTCCTTCTGTTAGGTTGTTGATGGTGGTGATGAGAAAAGAAAGTACACAGGCACAATGTCCTTGCAGCAACCATCTGATCTAATTATGATCTGCCCTTAATTTAGGTTTGACTCGATGCTTAGAAATGACATGAACCAATCCCTGCTCAGAGAGAAGACAAATCAGTCCGGCTAGGTGGACACAGAGTGTGGCGTCCATGCACGGTAGCTGCTCTCTATGTACTTACAGCCTCCATCTGCCTTTAGCACCACTCGTTCTGAGTTCCCTCTTCCTTGGTTAGGAATTAAACTGGTAAAATAAATAATCCGGACTTTCATCTGAACTTTTGACTGTCCTGCCTTTGTTGAATGGCAGTTTTGCAGTATATGGTTCTGGTGTCCTCCTCACATACCTGAAGCACTGACTTCTGTGTTCCAGAGAGCATACCTTGTGTAGATCTGCGAGGTCTGTGCCTGGAGGCTAGGCTAGGATGTAGCAATAAAGAATAACCCAGGGTTTAAGTATCAGACATGAGTTCTCAGAAAGAACTCTCAATGGCTGATTGACATGGGGATGGTGAATAATTGCTCCAGCATGCTGTCCTCCAGTGTTCTATACTGAATTTTAGAGTTGCCTTGCAGAACTAAGCACCAGTACACAGAGCAATACATTTGTTGACAATACTGGCTTTCTGTTCTTGCTTCTCATTCCTCTATGAATAGCCTACTCTCAAGTAGACTGCACTCAGATCCTTTTTAGGGGACTCAAATATTTGTCGTGCTCCACACACTTGCTGTAGCTGCATGTGGACAGTTAGGACTAGAGGTGCCAGTTCTGTGAGACACTCGTATCATCCAGACACATTCATTTTCTGTTCCTGTTGCCAAGCACCAACCACAGCTTTTCATGCATGTCAGTTTTAGGTACTTCTAACCGTTAGTTTACTTCTTTGCCTGCTGAGTGCTAAGGGGTTTACTGGCAAGTGCTCCCTGGAACTTTCAGTTCAATACATATCTTGCTGATTGTCGTCTTCTGCCTCTCTGGGAGAGCCAGGGCCCTTAACCTTTCAGTATCCAAATTTTGGAGCCACTTTCTTCTAGGTGGTTTTGGTGTGGTGAAAATGGGAGACACTTTAAGTTCTACTCTCTAGTTACTGTTTTAAGCTGGATTTTTGGTGTGTTAAAAGGATACTATATGAGCCTGTTGGTCCAGGTCTAGCCATTGGGAAAATGGGTCTTTAACTCACTGAATCAGTGCATGGGATTTGTTTTTGGCATGAACTTTTAATTTCAGAGGTGTTGAATCCAAGTTGGCAAATCAGCCTTTCTTGAACATTTCATAAGTGGACATAGGCCTCCTGACACAATCACTGATAAAATAACTTCCATATTCTTGGTGGCCAGGATAGGGGTTGATTTCAGGGATATAGAGCTGAGAGAGGAGATCTGTCCTCAGATGATGCTACTAGCAGGGATCCTGTAGTTGGGAGGGGCAAAGTTCATGTCAGTTACAGTAAACAAAGAGCTGTCCTCCCTATCCCCTAACCCTACTCTGAAAGTGTCTGATACATAAATAACCAATCAAGAGGTAGCTGGCAAGCCTTCTACAGACATGATAATTGATCATGGCCCCAGAAGTATTTCTGATTAACAACTGGGCACTGAGTAACGGCCAGCCTGAGGCAGTCATCTTGTCTTTGATTTGGCCATTAGCAAAACCCTGTTTTCAACCGTTTATGCTATTTGGATGGGAATTGGGACTATTTCACCCTATTCTGTACTGCCAGATTAACCAACTGAACTCATCAAGTTAGACTTGGTAATAAGGCTGAGAAGCAGGGAGTCCCACATCCATTCATTCATTGGTGAGAAGTGATGGTAGAGTGGGACTAAACCATGATACTTTTCTCATCATTTGTCTCTCTCCACCTTCAGCAATCTGACCCTTGGATAGTTCTTGAGTAGTGAAACTTTGTTTTATATGGAACAGGAAGGATCATGATATATATTTGGTCTGACCTTTTGATGATAGAACTTCAATCAAAGTTTCTAGTTCAATGTTCTGTTAAGTGCACATACTCTCACACATTGGCTTTGGATTTTCAGAAATTTGAAAGGATGCACTGAAGACAAATGGAAGGAACATTTTGGTAATAGTCACAAGATAAAAAATAATTAGGGCTGAGGGAGACTAGCTTAGTCAGTGACATGCTAGCTGTGTAGGCATAAGAACCTGAGTTCTCCCCTAAGAATCCATATATAAAAAGCTGGGTGTAGTAACATTACTTGTAATCCTAGTAGTGGATAGAAGGAATCAGGCAGATCTCTAGGGCTTGCTGGCCAGTCTGCCAAGCCTAAATCAGCAAGCTTCAGATGAATGAGAGACCCTGTCTCAGGAAATGTGGTGGGTGGTACTTAAGGAACAACACCCCAGGTTGTCCTCCATACATCTGTCCTTGATACATATGTGCACAAACTGCACACACACACACACACACACACACACACACACACACACACACACACAGTATAATCGTATGCAGCAGTATAAGTAACAATAGGTAAAAGAATGGGTTAATAGCTTGTAGGTATTAAACTGCTATAAAGCAGTTTAAAAATGACTAAATTTATTGAGTATAAAAGCAAAGTTGGACCCATATAGTTTACTATTACTTTAAGCATTAGAAAAATAAGAATATTTAGTAGTTTTAATATGCTTGTTGTATTAGTGACTTTTGTTGTTACTGTGATAAAATACTTGTGAGCAGCAACTTAAAGAAGGTCTTAGTCTAACTCACAGTGGCTCCATCATGATGGAAAGGCATCATGGCGAGTGACGTGGCAGGAGTTTGGTGTCTTTTCTCACACTGCCTCCATAGTCAGGAAGCACAAAGGTAAATTCTGATGCCATTTTCTAGGTCCTTTGAATTCAGTCTTGGACCCACATTCAAAGTGAGTCTCTCTCCTCAGTTAAACTTTTCTGAAAATACCCTAGAAGACATCCTCGAGTGCATGTTTCCATAGTCAAGTGGATGATGACTATTAACCACCACCCTTTGTCAACTTGACAGTTAAACACATTACCTTCAGTCATAATAGTCTATAGATGGCCTCTAGAGACTCATTTTCATTTTATTATACCAAATGAATTTAGTCTATCTCTAGAAGTCCCCATAGTCATTAGTAGTCCCAATCCGGCTCAAAAGTCCAATGTTTCTTCTGAGACTCATAGAAATCTCTTTATTGTTTTCCTTTATGGAAAAAAGTTACATGCTTCATATATACAATGTTACAAAATTAACAGTTTAGTTTCAAAGGGGAACAATGAGATGATATCAAGGAAATACTTGACCAAAGAAAGGTTGAAACTTAGCAGAGCAAACACCAAACCATGAGGCAACACTGCCACTCTTTGGGGCTCATGAAAGAATTATATTGGCTCGAATCGTCTTGAACGTCCACAGTCCTACAGTTTTGTCCTGTGTAGCATATGTAGCCTCTCTCCTTGGCCATCTCTGCACTACCTAGAGCTTTCTTTAGTAGGTATCTCATGTTCCTGGCATCATTCTGGGGGCTCTATTTAAACTACTTACTATCTGAAGACAGTGCTGCTTAGGGCTCCTTGAAGGGTACTTGACCTTGCCACACATTGGCTGGCATCAGAGGCTTTTTGGAGTAGTGTTACAGGCATCCACAACCCCTCGTAGCTGAATTGTCTGTCCGCAAAATCAGTACCATGTGGATAATTCTAACAAGTTCTGTTGCCAGCTTGAGATGCAGCCTGGTTCCTTTGTATCACAGATGCATCTGCCTCTGTGTGTCTTTGAAACTGACCCCAGAGAAACATATCCCTGGGGGCCATTTTGGATTAGGGAGCCCCTTCAGCAACATTCTCAATTCAGGCTCTGTCCATTGCACTGTTACAAGTAGGAGCCTTTGGGAGTCCTTTAGAGGTCATGTCCTCAGGACACTTTTCCTACTGTCTTCCTACATAGCACCAGGTTTCTTATTAATGGTGCTAATATCCTTCAAAATTATAACTATTTTTATCCACATGTACTTTGTCAACAATTTTCAACCCCCTTACTGTCCCTTTCCCCATCAAAATGCAGATTTTTGCATCTCTCTTTGCTGCCTCACTGTAGATCTGACTAAAATCAGTGAGCTGTAACCATGCCACAGGATGCATACTATCCTGTGTTGAAATGTCCCCTGCCAAATAAATTAGTCTATTGTCATTGAATTCAGCCTCACTTGAGATCTTAGGACATGAACAAAAGAAAGAACTCTGATTCCGAATTGCTGTAATATCAAATGAATGACCTCCGGCTCAGTGGCTGATAGAGCTACTCTCTAAAATTTCATGAGCTGGGCCTTAATTGTTTTTCTCAGCATTCTGGTGTACAGCCTTCCACCGGAATAGACCATTAAATTCTGCTTACAAGATCCTAAGTTTTTCCTGCCTGCAGTTCCAAACTCTTCCACAGACTTGTTCCACACACCTACAAACAGTGTGGTAGGTTTGTCAGAGCAATAGCCCGCTCCTGTATTGATTACCTTTCTCATGGTTGAGAATGCGTGCCTGACAAAAGTGCCTTAAGAAGGGTTTGTTTAAAGGAGGTCAAGGGGATACAGATCAGAAAAGAAGAAGTCAAAATATCAGTATTTGCAGATGATATGATAGTTTATTTAAGTGATCCCAAAAGTTCCACCAGAGAACTACTAAAGCTGATAGACAACTTCAGCAAAGTGGCTGGGTATAAAATTAACTCAAATAAATCAGTAGCTTTCCTCTACACAAAAGAGAAACAAGCCGAGAAAGAAATTAGGGAAATGACACCCTTCATAATAGACTCAAATAATATAAAGTACCTCGGTGTGACTTTAACCAAGCAAGTAAAAGATCTGTACAATAAGAACTTCAAGACACTGAGGAAAGAAATTGAAGAAGACCTCAGAAGATGGAAAGATCTCCCATGCTCATGGATTGGCAGGATTAATATAGTAAAAATGGCCATTTTACCAAAAGCAATCTACAGATTCAATGCAATCCCCATCAAAATACCAATCCAATTCTTCAAAGAGTTAGACAGAACAATTTGCAAATTCATCTGGAATAACAAAAAACCCAGGATAGCTAAAACTATCCTCAACAATAAAAGGACTTCATGGGGAATCACTATCCCTGAAGTCAAGCAGTATTACAGAGCAATAGTGATAAAAACTGCATGGTATTGGTACAGAGACAGACAGATAGACCAATGGAATAGAATTGAAGACCCAGAAATGAACCCACACACCTATGGTCACTTGATTTTTGACAAAGGAGCCAGAACCATCCAATGGAAAAAAGATAGCATTTTCAGCAAATGGTGCTGGTTCAACTGGAGGGCAACATGTAGAAGAATGCAGATCGATCCATGCTTATCACCCTGTACAAAGCTTAAGTCCAAGTGGATCAAGGACCTCCACATCAAACCAGACACACTCAAACTAATAGAAGAAAAACTAGGGAAGCATGTGGAACACATGGGCACTGGAAAAAATTTCCTGAACAAAACACCAATGGCTTATGCTCTAAGATCAAGAATCGACAAATGGGATCTCATAAAACTGCAAAGCTTCTGTAAGGCAAAGGACACTGTGGTTAGGACAAAGCGGCAACCAACAGATTGGGAAAAGATCTTTACCAATCCTACAACAGATAGAGGCCTTATATCCAAAATATACAAAGAACTCAAGAAGTTAGACCGCAGGGAGACAAATAACCCTATTAAAAATGGGGTTCAGAGCTAAACAAAGAATTCACAGCTGAGGAATGCCGAATGGCTGAGAAACACCTAAAGAAATGTTCAACATCTTTAGTCATAAGGGAAATGCAAATCAAAACAACCCTGAGATTTCACCTCACACCAGTGAGAATGGCTAAGATCAAAAACTCAGGTGACAGCAGATGCTGGCGAGGATGTGGAGAAAGAGGAACACTCCTCCATTGTTGGTGGGATTGCAGACTGGTACAACCATTCTGGAAATCAGTCTGGAGGTTCCTCAGAAGATTGGACATTGAACTGCCTGAGGATCCAGCTATACCTCTTTTGGGCATATACCCAAAAGATGCCCCAACATATAAAAAAGACATGTGCTCCACTATGTTCATCACAGCCTTATTTATTTATTTATTTATTTATTTATTTATTTATTTATTTATTTATTTATTTTTGGTTCTTTTTTTTCGGAGTTGGGGACCGAACCCAGGGCCTTGCGCTTCCTAGGTAAGCGCTCTACCACTGAGCTAAATCCCCAGCCCCAGCCTTATTTATAATAGCCAGAAGCTGGAAAGAACCCAGATGCTCTTCAACAGAGGAATGGATACAGAAAATGTGGTACATCTACACAATGGAATATTACTCAGCTATCAAAAACAACGGCTTTATGAAATTCGTAGGCAAATGGTTGGAACTGGAAAATATCATCCTGAGTGAGCTAACCCAATCACAGAAAGACATATATGGTATGCACTCACTGATAAGTGGCTATTAGCCAAATGCTTGAATTACCCTAGATGCCTAGAACACATGAAACTCAAGACGGATGATCAAAATGTGAATGCTTCATTCCTTCTCTAAAAGGGGAACAAGAATACCCTTGGCAGGGAAGAGAGAGGCAAAGATTAAAACAGAGACTGAAGGAACACCCATTCACAGCCTGCCCCACATGTGGCCCATACATATACAGCCACCCAATTAGACAAGATGGATGAAGCAAAGAAGTGCAGACCGACAGGAGCCGGATGTAGATCGCTCCTGAGAGACACAGTCAGAATACAGCAAATACAGAGGCGAATGCCAGCAGCAAACCACTGAACTGAGAATAGGACCCCCGTTGAAGGAATCAGAGAAAGAACTGGAAGAGCTTGAAGGGGCTCGAGACCCCATATGTACAACAATGCCAAGCAACCAGAGCTTCCAGGGACTAAGCCACTACCTAAAGACTATACATGGACTGACCCTGGACTCTGACCTCATAGGTAGCAATGCATATCCTAGTAAGATCACCAGTGGAAGGGGAAGCCCTGGGTCCTGCTAAGACTGAACCCCCAGTGAACTAGACTGTTGGGGGGAGGGCGGCAATGGGGGGAGGGTTGGGATGGGAACACCCATAAGGAAGGGGAGGGGGGAGGGGGATGTTTGCCCGGAAACCAAAGAATTATTATTAAGTATTAAATAAATTTAAAAAAAAAATGAAGGGTTTGTTTGGCTCATGCTTTGAGGGTCTAGGGCATCACGGTGGGGGAGGCATATGGGTAATAGCAACTCTAGATATAATGTAAGGAGTGTGAAGCCGCTGTCTACATGAATCTGCAGTCAGCAAGCAGTGGCAGAGGAGTGCTGGCCCTCAGCTTCCTTGCTCTTTTTTATCCTGTTCTGGACTTCAGCTCATGGGATAGTACTGCAAACATTCACATCTCCCTTGCCAGGTAAGCTTTTCTGGAAATAGAGTTTAAAGAAAAAAAAACTACATTATTCATAGCTCTAAATGACTTAAAAATACTTAAGTTTGAGAACTAATTTAATTATTTAATTTTATTTTTTACTTTTTAAATATTATTTTATGTGTTTGTGTGTTTTGCTTGAATATTTCTTTGTGCATCGATACATTCCTGGTATCTTCAAAGGTCAAAATGGCATCAGATGCCTTGGTGATGGGATTGCATATATTTGGGAGGCACCATGTGAATGTTGGGAATCAAACCCAGGTCCTCTAGAAGAATAATAGCCAGTGCTTCATCTCTCCAGGTCCATGACTAATTTAAGCTTATTGGAATCATTAATTGTACCATAATCTGCATAATAAAGTTGGAGATTTGGAATGCTCCTCAAACACACTAAATGCCTCATGTCTTCATCTCTAGCTGGGTACAGTTGGGAGGTGAGGGAACCCTTGAGAGTTAGGCCTATTGGGAACTTTCTGGATCATGGAGGCAAGTCCTTGAAGGACTTAATGTAACTCGAGTCCCTTAGTTCTGTTCTTTTGTTTCCTAATCATGAGGCAAATGGCTCTGCTCTGCACTTCTACCATGATGGCCACCCAGCTGTGGGCTCACAGAACCAGGGCCAATTGGTTATGAGTAGAGAGATCTTTAACTGAACCAATATGAATCCCTTCTTGTTTCTTTTTACTTTTCTCATGTATATGTGTGTGTATGCCTGTGTGGATGTTCACATGTGTATGATGTGGTCCACATGCATATTGTGCATGTAAAGCCTCACGGTTGACTAAGAGAGTCTTCCTCAACCACTCTGCTTAGTCCGGCTCTCAGCTGAACCCAGTGCTCATCACTTGGCTAGTCTAGCTAGCTAGTTAGCATACTTCAGTGATCTTCTGAGTACTGGGATTAGAGGTGAGCTGCCACACTGACCACTAATGTCTCTCTCAGGCTCTCTTCTTTCTATAAGCTGATTTATTTCAGGCACTCATCACGGTAACAGGAAGTTGAGTTTTACAGTGGTATTGTGTAGGAAGATATACTTCATTTCTTAACAAAAGATGCTAACAGATGGAGGGCCTTTGTCCCTGAGATGTCCACCAGCCATCTCTTCTTTCACTATGTGTAAGTTGTTTTCATTTGGAAGCTCTATGAAGAACATTAATCTGCTGCTCAATGTTTGCTCTAGTTCATTCTATGTGTAGAGATTCCCTTACCATCTCCGTATGTGTCAAACCCTGGGAAGAGCCAGTTATTGGACCACAAGTGCTCTTTCCTCTCCTGCCTATGTAGCCAGAGCACTGGGTTCTTTCCTTTTTGGTCAGCATTGATGTTTGGTGGTCCTGTGACTCCCACTGGTGAATCGGGATGTTGTTTATGAATTCATGTACTTTTTCCTATACATATTTCATACTGTTGAAGTCAAATCGGGGCATTTATTCCGTACTAGTCAAAATTCTTGTCATACTCCAAACACTTCCTCGTAATTTGCTCCTGACTGTTCAGTTTGAGTCAGCGTTTATCAGATGTTTGTTATGTACCAGGAACTTCACTGGGTGTTGGCAGTCAAGAGGACAATCAAGACGCAGCTCCTCAGGCCCATGAGTGTTGACCACTGATCTTTAAAACTTCTTTGTGCACTGAGAACAAGAAAGGCTTGAGAACAATAATATTGGCCCATCTTGTCTGCTGTTTCTCAAGCTAAGCATGATGAAAATGATCTATTCCCATTTTGAAATCCTTTCTCCTTCTGATTTCCTAGTTCTTTTTGCCTTAGCTTAAATCCTCACCTGTCAATCCTCCTCACGATTCTCTTTCAGTAACTAGTGAGGGGTTCCAGTAATTTTTTTTTAACTGCATTGCTTCTCCGGCCCTTGCTGTCTCTATTCCAGACTTCTCCTGTTGTTGTTTTTTTTAATTGCTCTCTTTGTTTCCATCTTATCTGTCATTGTGAGCAGACAGATCTTTCTGGAATGTCCTCTCTCCATGTCACTGCACAGGAGGAACCCATGAGTACAGTGTAAAGTCCACTGCTCGACTTCAGTATTACCGTCTTCCGTTCTAGGAGTCAATCTTTCTTTGCAACTTTATCTCTGAGCACTCGCTTCCTTGAGCTTCCCTCTTATGCAATCCTAGAACTATCTATAGTCCTCTAATTACTGCAGATGCTATTTGGTGAACATTCTTACTGGCGTCTTGAGTGGTGCCTTTTGATTTTGTATCAGGCGTTCCTGCACATACCTGAACATGCTTGTGTCTTAGCAGTGCTTCTTAGCGTAAATCATCTAGGGTCTTAAAAGATATGGGTGCTTGGGGTTCCCTTCCCAGAGATTTAGAGTCAACCAGTTGGGACATCAGGATTTTAAGTTTCTCCTAGGTAATCTTCACGTGGTTCTTGGGCTGAGAACCTCTGGCTTCTCATGAGGATACTATATATAATATACTGGCAGTGTTATCACACAGCATGAAGAAGGAGGACAGCATGAATACAGTACGGGGCCACACACGTAAGGGACTACTTGGTATTGTGCTCCCTTGGTATTGGGAATCTTCTTAGATGTTTAGGTACCTTATTCTTTGAGGCAGGGTCTTCCCTATTGGATCCAGTCAGAACTTGCCAGCTAAGTTAGCTGGCTCTGGGCATCTCTCGACTCTGCCTTCTGAGTGCTGGAATGATAGGGAGCCTCCCACAGCCTCTCTGCCTGCCGGTGGGTTCTGGAACTGCCTGGCATCAGTCTGGCTTTGTTGTTGTGGGCCTAAAAAAATCTTACTAGGAGTTGCCTTTAATTGTGTACAATTCATAGAACAAATATCTGGGCTTATAAAAGCATCTTCCAAAGGAGGAGGGTTTATATTCTAATTTGGATGCTAGAGTCTCCCATCACCCTAGGAGGTCTCTAAGAAAAACACAAGTAGGGGCTCTCACAGCACGTCATAGGCAAAGGCAAATGAATCATGTTCTAATTGTAGATTTTCAACACAATGGCTACAAGTGTGTCAGAAAAGCCAAGAAAATTATTTGCTATAGATAAATAAAAGCTGAACTTTTAATGTTTATTTTTAGGTAAATAAAAGAGGCTTATTTTATGTTTGCAACAAACTTGGTGCCTGAAATATTTTAAGCACTTGCCTACTTTATTGTGGGCCAGGTTATGCTGGGATATAAAGTTCCCAAAGATGATATATTTAAAATGAAAGAATGTTCCAGGGAAGAATGCCATAACCTGGTGATGAACTGCCACTTAACAAATAGCCACTTATCCTAACATCCAAAATGTATCAGGCTTAGCATTAGCACAGAATTTCTTTCTGGTTTATAGATCAAAACTGGGTTTCTTCCAAAAAAACCTTTGGGTAAAGTTACTCAGAAATGTCATTGAGAAGCTAGCTTGAAACTTTTATTTGGGAATAAAAATGCATTATCCTTCGCAGAGCTAGAGATTAGCTTCAACTTTTTGGAGATGTCAGATGATGACGTTCGACTCCATTCCGTGCAGCCTGGAAGATGTGTGTCAATTTCTCAACCTCTGAAATAAGATTATTATTAAAAAACAAAATGGTAAGGGGTGGTGATAAGTCACGTTGCTGCTTGGGTATGTGCTCCTCTTGCTTTCTCTAGATATTAAGTTGTTACAATAGGGGCCATATATTGATTTACAAGCCAACTCGATAAGCCTGTGATGATAAATCTGCTTTCCCAAATAGTTGGAAGTTGTTCGAGAAGCAAGAGGCATTAGCCTGGGTTTTTTGTACATGGTTGGTCTCTTCCATGGACTGCAACTTTGCTTAGCATGTTAACAAAACAGTCTCGATGCATGACAAGGCGCCTTGGAAATCTCCTGGATCCCACAGGATCCCATACCTCACTCTCTCTTGCCTCGATTGCTGGAACTTCCATCCATCCCTTTTGTCTCTTAGAGGATGTGGTCTCCATTGTCCCTGACTTTCACGAGGCATGGCTATTTAGTTTATTTAACTGAAGCCAGAGTAAAATTTCAATTGTTGGCCACTTCTTATTTCCATGTATTATGTATGCTGCCTCTCCAAGACTGCTGAGTCTCTCCTCAATTTGTTTTCTTTCTAGATCACTCATTTGTTTGTTAATCATGGGTTAGATGAGGGGTGTTTAGGCTCATAATGGACTTCGTTTTTGAAACCATGAATGCATGGATGCTAGTTACTTTTTGTTGTGGTTGAGTGAGAATGTCTCCCATTGGCTCAGATGTTAAAATATTCGGTCCCCGTTTAGTGGTGATGTGAGGGTAGGCTTAGGAGATGTGGCCTGGTTGGAGGAAGGAAGCAAGACTGAGAGTTAGAAGGCTTGTGACATTTTTAGTTCACGCTTCCTGTCACTTCACGCTGTGGTGGTTCAAGATGTGAGTTCTCAGCTTCTTCTTCTACCTCTGTGTCCATTCCTCAGCCATCATGGGCTCTAAACCTATAGAACTGAAGCCCAAAATAAACCCTTCCTTGTATTGGTGTTTTAGCCTTGGTAATGGTAGTTTAACCTTGGTAATGGTAGTTTAGCATGGAAAAAACAAAAACCTAACTAGCATTTTCCAAGGCTTAGGTGAAGTGGCAGCTTTGGAATAAGAATCATGATGTCTAGGGAATTCAACTGTATTACGTTGTTCAGCAGCTAGTAAGTTCAACTGTGTACAAGTGTATGCTTGATGAGATTAGAAAGTGCGAGAAGGGGTAAGAAGGAGGAATTGGTGGACACACATGCTGTATGGAGCCATGAATAGATACTAAGTGGATGGAGGACTGAGCAAGGCATCATCTCTAATGATATGTCAACTCCAGAATGACATTTTTCCATTGAAGCCATATGCCATGCTGCCTAGTGTTAGGCTACAGGATAGATTAAACTTGACTAGTATGCTTTTACACTAACACCAAAACCTTAAATTATTTTCATTCCATGGCTATCATTTCCCCCAAATACGAATATTTTCTTTGGGAAATAATGAAAATCATTTTTCACATTAAATCTGGAGATTGATGATCTCATATCTCTTCCATAGTACGTTCTATCACAGCTTTATATTTTCTTAAAACAGTCTTATTTACTGCCAAAGTCTGGGTGCCTGGTGGTATCTGGAGCTGCAAATGATGGTCTTATTTTAGAATTTGAGAGAAGCTTTGAATACTGTTTACAACCCTGAACACTTAATTTTGACTGGACAGATTTACTGTTTCGGAGAAGGGTTTTCTGGAATGGCTGTGAGTTTAATTGTGATTACTGTGTTTGCTACAGAGTAAATAAAAACGCTGCCCTTGCATATTGAGGCAGGTCCGGTCTTCCAGCAGTGCTTGTGTACTTAATTAGACAGTGCTTTTCTTCAGGCTAAAGGGCAGGCTCTGTGAGGTTCAGATGCCCATTTTGGAGAACTATAAATCCCTTTAGGATAAAATTATTTCCTTATCTGGTTACCATCCCTTTGGAGTTGTTCTGGATTAGTTGAGACATAATTGGCATCTTTAACCTTGGCTCTTGGGGTGGGGAGAGAAGGTACACATAGTTAAACAGGTCTTAACTCTTGATAGAGTCGGGGAGGGAGAACAGTCAATGGTCACAGGTTTCACTGACTTGTAGGAGTGCACGAGGTAGAGAATGAACATCAAGTCATGACGAAAGCACACAGGAACAAGTTGTTATGGTCCATTTTCAGCGTGAGGCTTATTTAGAACTTATCAATACGTCACAGATAAACTAGATGAAAAGCTCCTCTCGAACCCAACTGGCAGCTGGTACCTGCTGGTCTCAGAACTCAGAGCATTAAAACAATACTATGTTCGTGATTGAGCTCATGATTAGAAAAGGAGGCTATCTTAAGCCCAGGGATAGTCATTAGATAAGACTGCATCCTGAACCAACAGGATGGGGAGTTTGAGGAGGTTCTATGCTAGGTGAGCGAGAAGATTGCATCTTTCTGGAGCAACAGCCCATGGGAAATGGCGCCTTGAATTTTACAAAATCAGGAACTTTAGAAGCTACTGTTTACTGTCTAAGAGGCATGGCAGCCGTATTCGCTTTCTTCCTAGGCTTGCTTCCTAATCTGCAGAATGGAGTACTAAAAACTGTTTCTTTTTCACTAGTCCCTTGATTTTGACCTTTGTCATTAAAGGTGAGGGCTTTGCTTCTCACACAAGAGATGATTCATTTTTCCTTTATTTTTTCTTTTAATAGATTATTTTCTCTATTTACATTTCAAATGTTATCATGTTTACTGGTTTCCCCTCCAGAAACCCTCATCCCATCCCCCCACCCCCGTTTTTTGAGCATGTTCCTCTACCCACCCAACCATCCACCCACCCACTCCTTTCTACCTCCCTGCCCTGGCATTCCCCTATACTGGGCGGCTTTGAGAGGACCAAGGGCCTCTCCTTCCATTGATGCCCTACAAGGCCATTGTCAGCTACATATGTGGGTGAAGCCATGGGTCCTTCTGTGTATGTTCTTTGTTTGGTGGTTTAGTCCCCGGGATCTCTGGGTGTCTGGTTGGTTGATATTTGCTGTTCTTCCTATGGGATTGCAAACTCCCTCAGCTACCTTAGTCCTTTCTCTAACTTCTCCATTGGGAATCCTGTTCTCAGTCCAATGGTTGGCTGTGAGCAACCACTTCTGTATTCATCAGGCTCTGGCAGAGCCTCTCAGGAGACAGCTGTATCAGGTTCCTGTCAGCATGCTTCCTCAAATGTTTGGGTTGGGTGACTGCATATGGGATGGATCCCCACGTGGGGCAGTCTCTGGATGGCCTTTCCTTCAGTATGTAGCCATGTGGAATTATGACTCCACACTTTGTAGCCATATTACCTCTTGTGAGTATTTTGTTCCTCCTTCTAAGAAGGACTGAAGCATCCACACTTTGGTCTTCCTTCTTGAGCTTCATGTGGTCTGTAAATTGTATCTTGAGTATTCCGAGCATTTGGGCTTATAAGTGAGTGCATGCCATGTGTGTTCTTTTGCGATTGGGTTACCTCACTCAGGATATTTTCTAGTTCAATCCATTTGCTTAAGAATTTCATGGTCATTTTTTAAAATAGATAAACAATACTCCAATGTGTAGATGTACCATTAGATACACATTTTCTGTATCCATTCCTCTGTTGAAGGGCATCTGGGTTCTTTCCAGCTTCTGACTATTATAAATAAGGCTGCTATGAACATAGTGGTGTATGTGTCCTTGTTATATGTTGGAGCATCTTTTGGGTATATGCCCAGGAGTGGTATAGCTGGGTCCTCAGGTAGTACTATGTTCTATTTTCTGAGGAACCACTAGATTAATTTCCATAGTGGTTGTACCAGCTTGCAATTCCACCAACAATGTAGGGGTGTTCCTCTTTCTACACATCCTTGTCAGCATCAGTTTTTACCTGAGGAATCTCAGGATTATTTTGATTTGCATTTCCCTGATGACTAAGGATATTGAACATTTCTCTAGATGTTTCTTGGCCTTTTGATATTCCTCAATTGAGAGTCCTTTCTTTAGCTCTGTAGACCATTTTTAATAGTGTTATTTGGCTCTCTGGAGTCTACCTTCTTGAGTTCTTTGTATATATTGGATATTAGCCCTCTATTGAATGTAGGACTGATAAAGATCATTTCCCAATCTGTTGGTTACCATTTTGTCCTATTGACAGTGTCCTTTGCCTTACAGAAGTTTTGCAATTTTATGAGGTCCCATTTTTTGATTCTTGATCTTAGAGCATAAGCCATTGGTGTTCTGTTCAGAAAAATTTCCCCAGTGACCATGTATTTGAGGCTCTTTCCCACTTTTTCTTCTATTAGTTTGTGGAGGTCCTTGATCCACCTGGACTTAAGCTTTGTACAGGCGATAAGAATGGATCAATTTGCATTCTTCTACATGCTGACCTCCAGTTGAACCAGCACCATTTGTTGAAAATGCTATCTTTTTTCCATTGGATGGTTTTAGTTCCTTTGTCAAAGATCAAGTGACCATAGGTGTATGGGTTCATTTCTGGGTCTTCACTTCTATTCTACTCATCTACCTGCCTGTTTTGTACTAATATTTTACAGTTTTGTTTTTGTTTAATCACTATTGCTCTGTAATACTGCTTGAGGTCAGGGATGGTGATTCCCCCAGAAGTTATTTTATTTTTGAGTATAGTTTTTGCTATACTGGGTTTTTTGTTATTCCAAATGAATTTGCAAATTGTTTTTTCTAACCCTATGAAGAATTGAGTTGGAATTTTGATGGGAATTGCATTGAAATAGATTGCTTTCCACAAGATGACCATTTGTACTATATTAATCCTGCCAATTCATAAACATGGGAGGTCTTTCCATCTTCTGAGATCATCTTCAATTTCTTTCTTCAGAGACTTGAAATTCTTGTCATACAGATCTTTCACTTGTTTTGTTAGAGTCAAACTGAAGTATTTTATATTATTTGTGACTTTTGTGTCGGGTGTTGTTTCCCGAATTTCTTTCTCAGCCTGTTTATCCTTTGAGTAGAGGAAGGCTACTGATTTGTTTGAGTTAATTTTATACCCAGACTCTTTGCTGAAGTTGTTTACCAGGCTTAGTAGTTCTCTGGTGGAACTTTTGGGATCACTTAAATATACTATCATATCATCTGCAAATAGTGATATTTTGACTTCTTCCTTTCCAATTTGTATCCCTTTGACCTCCTTTTGTTGTCGGATTGCTCTGGCTAGGATTTCGATAACTATAATGAATAAGTAGGGAGAGAGTGGGCAGCCTTGTCTAGTCCCTGATTTTAGTGGGATTGCTTCAAGTTTCTCTCCATTTAGTTTGATATTGGCTACTGGTTTGCTGTATATGGCTTTTAATATGTTTAGGTATGGGCCTTGTCTTTCTGATTTTTCCAAGACTTTTAACATGAAGGGGTGTTGACTTTTGTCAAATGCTTTCTCAGCATCTAATGTGATGATCATGTGTTTTTTTTTTTTTGAGTTTGTTTATACAGTGGATTACATTGATGGATTTCCATATATTGAACCATCCTTTTATCCCTGGGATGAAGCCTACTTGATCATGATAGATGATCATTTTGATGTATTCTTAGATTGGATTTACAAGACTCTTAATGAGTATTTTTGCGTCAATATTCATAGGGGAAATTGTTCTGAAGTTCTCTTTCTTTGTTGGGTTTTTGTGTTTTAGGTATAAGTGTAATTGTGGCTTCATAGAACAAGTTGGGTACTGTCCCATCTATTTCTATTTTGTGGAGTAGTTTGAAGAGTATTCGTACTAGGTCTTCTTTGAAGGTTTGATAGAATTCTGCACTATTCTGGTTCTGGGCTATTTATTTTTTGGTTGGGAGACTTTAAATGATGGCCTCTATTTCTTTAGGGGTTATGGGACTGTTTAGATGGTTTATCTGATCCCGATTTAACTTTGGTACCTGCTATCTGTCTGGAAATTTTATTCAGATTTTCCAGTTTTGTTAAATATAGGCTTTTGTAGTAGGATCTGATTTTTTTTTTAATTTCCTCAGATTCTGTTGTTATGTCTCTCTTTTCATTTCTGATTTTGTTGATTTGGATAATGACTCTGTAACCTCTGGTTAGTCTGGCTAAGGATTTATCTATCTTGTTGATTTTCTCAAAGAACCAGCTCCTGGTTTTTGTTGATTCTTTGCATAGTTCTTTCTGTTTCCACTTGGTTGATTTCATCCCTAAGTTTGATTATTTCCTGTCATCTACTCCTCTTGGGTGTATTTGCTTTTTTTTATTCTAGAGCTTTCAGGTGTGCTGTCAAGTGGCTGATGTATGTTCTCTCCAGTTTCTTTTTGAAAACTCAGAGCTATGAGTTTTCTCCTTAGCATTGCTTTCATTTTGTCCCATAGGTTTTGGTATGGTGTGCATTCATTTTCATTAAATCATAAAAAGTCTTTAATTTCTTTCTTTATTTTGTCCTTGATCAAGTTATCATTGAGTAGTGCACTGTTCAACTTCCATGTGCATGGGGGCTTTCTGTTGTTTTTGATGTTATTGAACACCAGCCTTTGTCCATGGCCATCTGATAGGATGCATGGGATTATTTCATTCTTCTTGTATCTGTTAAGGCCTGGTTTGTGACCAATTATATGATCAGTTTTAAAGAAGGTACCATGAGATGCTGAGAAAAAGGTACTTTTTTTTTTTTGTCTTAGGATGAAATGTTCTTTAGATGTCTGTTAAATCCATTTGGTTAATAACTTCTGTTAGTTTCACTGTTTCTCTGTTTAATTTCTGTTTCCATGATCTATCCATTGATAAGAGTGGGGTGTGGGAGTCTACCATTATTGTGTGAGGTGCAAAGTGTGATTTGAGCTTTAGTAAGGTTTCTTTTACGAATGTAGGTGCTCTTGCATTTGGAGCATAGATGTTCAGAATTGAGAGTTCATCTTGTAGAAGTTTCCTTTGATGAATATGAAGTGTCCTTCCTTATCTTTTTTGTTAACTTTTGGTTTTGATTTTATTTGATATTAGAATGTCTAATTCAGCTTGTTTCTTGGGGCCATTTGCTTGGAAAAAATTTTCCAGCCTTTTACTCTGAGGTAGTATCTGTCTTTTTCACTGAGGCATATCCCTGTATGCAGCAAAATTCTGGGTTCTTTTTATGTATCCATTCAGATAGTATATTTTATTTATTAGGGAATTAAGTCCATTGATATTAAGAGATATTAAAGAAAAAATATTGTTGCTTACTGTTATTTTTGTTGTTAGAGGTGGAGTTATGTTTTTTTGTTTGTTTTTTTTGTTTTTGTTTTACCTTGAAATTTACTTTTTTTTTATTAACTTGAGTATTTCTTATTTACATTTCGAGTGTTATTTCCTTTCCCGGTTTCCAGGCCAACATCCCCCTAACGCCCCCTCCCCTTCTTTATGGGTGTTCCCCTCCCCATCCTCCCCCCATTGCCGCCCTCCCCCCAACAATCACGTTCACTGGGGGTTCAGTCTTAGCAGGACCCAGGGCTTCCCCTTCCACTGGTGATCTTACTAGGATATTCATTGCTACCTATGAGGTCAGAGTCCAGGGTCAGTCCATGTATAGTCTTTAGGTAGTGGCTTAGTCCCTGGAAGCTCTGGTTGCTTGGCATTGTTGTTCATATGGGGTCTTGAGCCCCTTCAAGCTCTTCCAGTTCTTTCTCTGATTCCTTCAACGGGGGTCCTATTCTCAGTTCCGTGGTTTGCTGTTGGCATTCGCCTTTGTATTTGCTGTATTCTGGCTGTGTCTCACAGGAGAGATCTACATCCAGTTCCTGTCTGCCTGCACTTCTTTGCTTCATCCATCTTGTCTAATTGGGTGGCTGTATATGTATGGGCCACATGTGGGGCAGGATCTGAATGGGTGTTCCTTCTGTCTCTGTTTTAATCTTTGCCTCTCTATTCCCTGCCAAAGGTATTCTTGTTCCCCTTTTAAAGAAGGAGTGAAGCATTCACGTTTGGATCATCCGTCTTGAGTTTCATGTGTTCTATGCATCTAGGGTAATTCAAGCATTTGGGCTAATAGCCACTTATCAATGAGTGCATACCATGTGTGTTTTTCTGTGATTGGGTTACCTCACTCAGGATGATATTTTCCAGTTCCAACCATTTGCCTATGAATTTCATAAAGGCATTGTTTTTGATAGCTGAGTAATATTCCATTGTGTAGATGTACCACATTTTCTGTATCCATTCCTCTGTTGAAGGGCATCTGGGTTCTTTCCAGCTTCTGACTATTATAAATAAGGCTGCTATGAACATAGTGAAGCACGTGTCTTTTTTATATGTTGGGGCATCTTTTGGGTATATGCCCAAGAGAGGTATAGCTGGATCCTCAGGTAGTTCAATGTCCAATTTTCTGAGGAACCTCCAGACTGACTTCCAGAATGGTTGTACCAGTCTGCAATCCCACCAACAATGGAGGAGTGTTCCTCTTTCTCCACATCCTCGCCAGCATCTGCTGTCACCTGAGTTTTTGATCTTAGCCATTCTCACTGGTGTAAGGTGAAATCTCAGGGTTGTTTTGATTTGCATTTCCCTTATGACTAAAGATGTTGAACATTTCTTTAGGTGTTTCTCAGCCATTCGGTATTCCTCAGCTGTGAATTCTTTGTTTAGCTCTGAACCCCATTTTATAATAGGGTTATTTGTCTCCCTGTGGTCGAACTTCTTGAGTTCTTTGTTTATTTTGGATATAAGGCCTCTATCTGTTGTAGGATTGGTAAAGATCTTTTCCCAATTGGTTGGTTGCCGCTTTGTCCTAACCACAGTGTCCTTTGCCTTACAGAAGCTTTGCAGTTTTATGAGATCCCATTTGTCGATTCTTGATCTTAGAGCCTAAGTCATTGGTGTTTTGTTCAGGAAATTTTTTTCAGTGCCCATGTGTTCCAGATGCTGCCCTAGTTATTCTTCTATTAGTTTGAGTGTATCTGGTTTGATGTGGAGGTCCTTGATCCACTTGGACTTAAGCTTTATACAGGGTGATAAGCGTGGATCGATCTGCATTCTTCTAAATGTTGACCTCCAGTTGAACCAACACCATTTGCTGAAAATGCTATCTTTTTTCCATTGGATGGTTTTGGCTCCTTTGTCAAAAACCAAGTGTCCATAGGTGTGTGGGTTCATTTCTGGGTCTTCAATTCTGTTCCATTGGTCTATCTGTCTGTCTCTGTACCAATACCATGCAGTTTTTATCACTATTGCTCTGTAATACTGCTTGAGTTCAGGGATAGTGATTCCCCATGAAGTCCTTTTTTGTTGAGGATAGTTTTAGCTATCCTGGGTTTTTTGTTATTCCAGATGAATTTGCAAATTGTTCTGTCTAGCTCTTTGAAGAAATGGATTGGTATTATGATGGGGATTGCATTGAATCTGTAGATCGCTTTTGGTAAAATGGCCATTTTTACTATATTAATCCTGCCAATCCATGAGCACGGGAGATCTTTCCATCATCTGAGGTCTTCTTCAATTTCTTTCTTCAGAGTCTTGAAGTTCTTATTGTACAGATCTTTTACTTGCTTGCTTAAAGTCACACCGAGGTACTTTATATTATTTGGGTCTATTATGAAGGGTGTCGTTTCCCTAATTTCTTTCTCGGCTTGTTTCTCTTTTGTGTAGAGGAAAGCTACTGATTTATTTGAGTTAATTTTATACCCAGCCACTTTGCTGAAGTTGTTTATCAGCTTTAGTAGTTCTCTGGTGGAACTTTTGGGATCACTTAAATATACTATCATATCATCTGCAAATAGTGATATTTTGACTTCTTCTTTTCCGATCTGTACCCCCTTGACCTCCTTTTGTTGTCTGATTGCTCTGGCTAGAACTTCAAGAACTATATTGAATAAGTAGGGAGAGAGTGGGCAGCCTTGTCTAGTCCCTGATTTTAGTGGGATTGCTTCAAGTTTCTCTCCATTTAGTTTAATGTTAGCAACTGGTTTGCTGTATATGGCTTTTACTATGTTTAGGTATGGGCCTTGAATTCCTATTCTTTCTAGGACTTTTATCATGAAGGGGTGTTGACTTTTGTCAAATGCTTTCTCAGCATTGAATGAAATGATCATGTGGTTTTGTTCTTTCAGTTTGTTTATATAATGGATCACGTTGATGGTTTTCCGTATATTAAACCATCCCTGCATGCCTGGGATGAAGCCTACTTGATCATGGTGGATGATTGTTTTGATGTGCTCTTGGATTCGGTTTGCCAGAATTTTATTGAGTATTTTTGCGTCGATATTCATAAGGGAAATTGGTCTGAAGTTCTATTTCTTTGTTGGGTCTCTGTGTGGTTTAGGTATAAGAGTAATTGTGGCTTCATAGAAGGAATTCGGTAGTGCTCCATCTGTTTCAATTTTGTGGAATAGTTTGGATAATATTGGTATGAGGTCTTCTATGAAGGTCTGATAGAATTCTGCACTAAACCCGTCTGGACCTGGGCTCTTTTTGGTTGGGAGACCTTTAATGACTGCTTCTATTTCCTTAGGAGTTATGGGATTGTTTAATTGGTTTATCTCTTCCTGATTTAACTTTGGTACCTGGTATCTGTCTAGGAAATTGTCCATTTCCTGAAGATTTTCAAGTTTAGTTGAATATAGGCTTTTATAGTAAGATCTGATGATTTTTTGAATTTCCTCTGAATCTGTAGTTATGTCTCCCTTTTCATTTCTGATTTTGTTAATTTGGACACACTCTCTGTGTCCTCTTGTTAGTCTGGCTAAGGGTTTATCTATCTTGTTGATTTTCTCAAAGAACCAACTTTTGGTTCTGTTGTTTCTTTCTATGGTCCTTTTTGTTTCTACTTGGTTGATTTCAGCTCTGAGTTTGATTATTTCCTGCCTTCTACTCCTCCTGGGTGTATTTGCTTCTTTTTGTTCTAGAGCTTTTAGGTATGCTGTCAAACTGGTGACATATGCTCTCTCATGTTTCTTTCTGCAGGCACTCAGAGATATGAGTTTTCCTCTTAGCACAGCTTTCATTGTGTCCCATAAGTTTGGGTATGGTGTACCTTCATTTTCATTAAATTCTAAGAAGTCTTTAATTTCTTTCTTTATTTTTTCCTTGACCAGGTTATCGTTGAGTAGGGCATTGTTCAACTTCTAAGTATATGTGGGCGTTCTTCCCTTATTGTTATTGAAGACCAGCTTTAGGCTGTGGTGGTCTGATAGCACACATGGGATTATTTCTATCTTTCTGTACCTGTTGAGGCCCGTTTTTTGACCAATTATATGGTCAATTTTTGAGAAAGTACCATGAGGAGCTGAGAAGAAGGTATATCCTTTTGCTTTAGGATAGAATGTTCTATAAATATCTGTTAAGTCCATTTGGTTCATGACTTCTTTTAATCTGTCTACATCTCTGTTTAATTTATGTTTCCATGATCTGTCCATTGATGAGAGTGGGGTGTTGAAATCTCCTACTATTATTGTGTGAGGTGCAATGTGTGTTTTGAGCTTTAGTAAGATTTGTTTTACGTATGTAGGTGCCCTTTTATTTGGGGCATAGATATTTAGGATTTAGAGTTCATCTTGGTGGATTTTTACTTTGATGAATATGAAGTGTCCTTCCTTATCTTTTTTGATGACTTTTAGTTGAAAATTTATTTTATTTGATATTAGAATGGCTACTCCAGCTTGCTTCTTCTGACCATTTGCTTGGAAAGTTGTTTTCCAGCCTTTCACTCTGAGGTAGTGTCTGTCTTTGTCTCTGAGGCGTGTTTCCTGTAGGCAGCAGAATGCAGGGTCCTCATTGCGTATCCAGTTTGTTAATCTATGTCTTTTTATTGGGGAGTTGAGACCATTGATGTTGAGAGATATTAAGGAATAGTGATTATTGC
The DNA here is from genome assembly GCF_021556685.1 of Rattus norvegicus. Lineage (NCBI taxonomy): Eukaryota > Metazoa > Chordata > Mammalia > Rodentia > Muridae > Rattus > Rattus norvegicus. The sequence continues at coordinate 65,098,057 of NC_141537.1, forward strand.
TTCCTGTTATATTCATATTTTGATGTGAGGTTATGTTTGTGTGCTTTTCTTCTCTTTGTTTTGTTGCCAAGACGATTAGTTTCTTGCTTTTTCTAGGGTGTAGCTTGCCTCCTTATGTTGGGCTTTACCATTTATTATCCTTTGTAGCGCTTGATTTGTAGAAAGATATTGTGTAAATTTCGTTTTTGTCATGGAATATCTTGGTTTCTCCCTCTATGTTAATTGAGAGTTTTGCAGGATACAGTAACCTGGGCTGGCATTTGTGTTCTCTTAGGGTCTGTATGACATCTGTCCAGGATCTTCTGACTTTCATAGTCTCTGGCAAAAATTCTGGTGTGATTCTGATAGGTCTGCCTTTATATGTTACTTGACCTTTTTCCCTTACTGCTTTTAATATTCTTTCTTTATTTTGTGCATTTGGTGTTTTGACTATTATGTGACAGGAGGTGTTTCTTTTCTGGTCCAATCTATTTGGAGTTCTGTAGGCTTCTTGTATGCTTATGGGTATCTCTTTCTTTAGGTTAGGGAAGTTTTCTTCTATGATTTTGTTGAAGATATTTACTGGTCCTTTGAGCTGGGAGTCTTCACTCTCTTCTATACCTATTATCCTTAGGTTTGATCTTCTCATTGAGTACTGGATTTCCTGTATGTTTTGGACCAGTAGCTTTTTCTGCTTTACATTATCTTTGACAGTTGAGTCAATGATTTCTATGGAGTCTTCTGCTCTTGAGATTCTCTCTTCCATCTCTTGTATTCTGTTGGTGTATTCTACAGCTCCTTGTCTCTTCTTTTGGTTTTCTATATCCAGGGTTGTTTCCATGTGTTCTTTCTTGATTGCTTCTATTTCCATTTTTAATTCCTTCAACTGTTTGATCGTGTTTTCCTGGAATTCTTTCAGGGATTTTTGCGATTCCTCTCTGTAGCCTTCTACTTCTTTATTTATGTTTCCCTGCGTTTCTCTAAAGGAGTTCTTCATGCCTTTCTTGAAGTCCTCCAGCATTATGATCAAATATGATTTTGAAACTAGATCTTGCTTTTCTGGTGTGTTTGGATATTCTGTGTTTGTTTTGGTGGGAGAATTGGGCTCTGATGATGCCATGTAGTCTTGGTTTCTGTTGCTTGGGTTCCTGTGCTTGCCTCTCGCCATCAGATTATCTCTAGAGTTACTTTGTTCTGCTATTTCTGACAGTGGCTAGACTGCCCTATAAGCCTGTGTGTCAGGAGTGCTGTAGACCTGTTTTCCTGTTTTCTTTCAGCCAGTTATGGGAACAGAGTGTTCTGCTTTCGGGCGTGTAGTTTTTCCTCTCTATAGGTCTTCAGCTGTTCCTGTGGGCCTGTGTCCTGAGTTCACCAGGCCGGTAGCTTGGAGTAGGAAGCTTGGTCTTACCTGTGGTCCCGAGGCTCACGTTTGCTCGTGGGGTGTTGCTTATGAGCTCTCTGTGAGGGCAGCAACCAGGAGGACCTGCGCCGCCCTTTCCAGGAGCTTCCGTGCACCAGGGTTCCAGATGGTGTTTGGTGTTTTCCTCTGGAATCAGTAATGTCGGCAGAGTGTAGTCTCTTCTGGTTTCCCAGGCTTGTCTGCCTCTCTGAAGGTTTAGCTCTCCCTCCCACGGGACTTGAGTGCAGAGAACTGTTTATCTGGTCGGTCCCTTCAGGTTCCAGAGGTGTCTCAGATGCAGGGGACCTGCTGCTCCTGTGCCCTTATCTATGGGAACCCAGAGGCCGTATACAGTTTCCTCTTGGGCCAGGGATGTGGGCAGGGGTGGGCAGTGTTGGTGGTCTCTTGCGCTCTGCAGTCTCAGGAATGCCCACCTGTCCGGGCGGTGAGCTCTCTCTCCCACGGTGTTTGAGAGCAGTGAGCTGCTGCGGGCAGGGATCCACGAGGTTGGGAATCCCGCTGAAATTTACTTTTTAAAAAGCCTTGTAGGTCACAGGTGTTGTAAGAATGATATAGGAGAGAAGAATGTCTCTGAGAGAGAAAATTATTTGCTTCTACATAGGAGTCTCTGGCTGAACCTTGACTGGATTCTAGACTCAGGAATCCAAGTCCAGATCCTCTCTCTGTGTGCAGAACTAGAAGGCCTCTTGTCTAAACCATGGCAGCTTCTTTAACCAGCTGTCAGAACTTTGGTATGCAATACAAGCTAAGTAATCAAAGAATTAGTGGTATTTCAGAACATAGACTTCGAGAATGAAGTCTATTTCCCCAGGAAATTGCGACTGAGATTGGTGGACATTGGATGTAAACTTCAAGGGCATCCACGAGCATGCTTTATGTCACCCACACAAGCATTTACGCTGTATGTGGGCTATCATAGACACAGGAGTCCTTACATGGCAATCAGTTTTTTTTAATCCTATTCCAGTAGCAACTTAGTCTTCCTAAGCTTTTAGATGCATTCACACTCTTATGACTGGTATCTAGTAAGGTTGGCAATCGGGAACCTCAGCTTGGAACCTCAGGGATTTGCTAGTCTTGGTAGGGTCTCTGTAGACGAGCAGTCTTGGGAGTCTGTAGTCCAACTCCCCAACAAGGCTCAGCACCATCTGTGAATGGAAATCCAAGGATCGAGCAGTGGATCAGTCCCATGAGGCAGGCAGGCAAAGAAGCTGGAGTTATGTTTTGTGGCTATCTACTTTTGGGTTTGTTGTAAGAAAATTACTTCCTTGTTTTTTCTAGAGTGTAATTTCCCTCCTTGTGGTGGAGTTTTCCATCTATTATGCGTTGTAGGCCTGAATTTGTGGAAAGATATTGTATTAATTTGGTTTTGTCATGGAATATCTTGGTTTCTCCATCCATGTTAATTGAGAATTTTGCTGGGTATAGTAACCTGGGCTGGCATATATCTCCTCTTATGGTCTGTATAACATCTGCCCAGTATCTTTTTACCTTTATAGTCTCTGTTGAGGAGTCTTGTGTAATTCTGATAGACCTTCTTTTATATGTTACTTGATCTTTTCCCCTTACTGTTTTAATATTCTTTCTTTGTTTTTTGCATTTGGTGCTTTGATTTTTATGTGATGGAAGGGGTTTCTTTTCTGGTTCAGTCTATTTGGTTCTGTAGGCTTCTTGTGTGTTCATGGGCATCTCTTTCTTTAGGTTAGGGAACTTTTCTTCTATGATTTCATGAATAATGGCTGCTTTGTGACTTCCTCCAGGTATTTTTCCTACTTACTTTGGCAAATGTTGAATTGTCTTTTAGAAAACCAAACATCCAGCTTCTCAGAGATGAAGAGCTATTTCTAGGGTTGGCTCTGAAATCAGCTTCAGGATATGATGTTATGAAGGCTTTTGTTGTCCACTTGGTGGTATTTAGAATCAATCCTATGCTTATGTGTGGAGGTGCCTGTAGAATGGGTTAACTGAGATGGGGAGGATTACATCCTCAATATGGGCAGCACCATCCCATAGAGCTCTCAGACCAAGCCAGAAGGAAAAGAGATTAGAGAGAAACATTCATCTATCTCTGGTTTCTGACCACTGACACAAGGAGATGCACTGCTTTATGTTCCTGTCATGATGGATTGTCTCTTCAAATTGTGAACCAAAACAAACCATTCATCTTTTGAGTTTCATTTGTCAGGTATTTGGTCAGAGCAGTGCAAAAATAACTACTATAGATAATAACTACTACAGATGTGCTAAGCAAACTGACCAAGAAGTATAAATCCACTTCTTAGCCATCATTTCTCCTTCAGGAGTAGATGTGAGACAGAAGTAGGTTCAGTCAAAGACAATTAAGTTTTTCATTTAAAGTTGAATAAAACATAGAGAAGTGAAGGTCTTGACATCCTATGTGACCCATGAAGCCCAACAATTAATCCAACAGGGTTAGGATGTCTTCTACAAACTGGGACATAGAACTGAGTCACTAGTTAATTTTTATTGTATGAACTCCACAGTGCATACAAGTGCAAACCTAAGATGTTGGAATGATCTTAGTTTAGTGTGATATAAACTTATGGGACTGTGTGTTGTATGTGTTTGAATGATTCCCCCCACTTCCCTCATAGGCTTAGATGGTTGAATATTTGGTCTCTAGCTAGTTAGTGGTACTGTTCGTGGATGTCAAAGAAATGTGGCCTTGCTGGAGGGAGTACATCACTGCGGGTGGGCTCAAAACCATGTGCTCTTCACAATCTATTTTCTTTGCTTCCTATTTGCATTTTGAGTTCGAGCCATTGATTTCTCCTCCAGCCATTCCTTTTTTTTTTTTTTAAAGCATCTACACATAAAAGTTTATTGGAACACAGCTGTGCCCATTTTGTGTGAAGATGGCAGGTGTTCTAGTTTGTTTCTCTCTGTTACCGTAGTAAAATACCCAAATAGTTTGGGATGGTTATTTGGCTCACAGGTTACAGTCCATCTTTGAGGGAAACCAAGGAAGGAACTTAAAGTAGACACCATGGAAAAATCCTTCTACTACCTTGTTTGCTTGGTTTGCTCAGTTACCTTTCTTTCTTTCTTTTTTTTCTTTTTATTAACTTGAGTATTTCTTATATACATTTCAAGTGTTATTCCCTTTCCCGGTTTCCGGGCAAACATCCCCCTAACCCCTCCCCCTCCCCTTCTTTATGGGTGTTCCCCTCCCCATCCTCCCCCCATTGCCGCCCTCCCCCCAACAATCTAGTTCACTGGGGGTTCAGTCTTAGCAGGACCCAGGGCTTCCCCTTCCACTGGTGCTCTTACTAGGATATTCATTGCTACCTATGAGGTCAGAGTCCAGGGTCAGTCCATGTATAGTCTTTAGGTAGTGGCTTAGTCCCTGGAAGCTCTGGTTGCTTGGCATTGTTGTACATATGGGGTCTCGAGCCCCTTCAAGCTCTTCCAGTTCTTTCTCTGATTCCTTCAACGGGGGTCCTATTCTCAGTTCAGTGGTTTGCTGCTGGCATTCGCCTCTGTATTTGCTGTATTCTGGCTGTGTCTCTCAGGAGAGATCTACATCCGGCTCCTGTCGGTCTGCACTTCTTTGCTTCATCCATCTTGTCTAATTCCTCCAGCCATTCCTATTGATGCTTCTCTGCCATTATGGAGCCAAACCCTTTGTAACTACAAGCCTACAAGTTGCTTTGATCATGGTGTTTTATTGTAACCATAGAAAGATAATGAATATAGACTACTACAGGTCACATGAGCAGTCCATCATTCACTGAAATGGTCTTAGTGGTACATGATGGTAAAGAGCCAAATCAAAAGAGGGAGAGACATAAACTGAGTTCTGATCCCTAGATGTTTCAAATATATTATCTGTAAGCTCATTTAAAATGACTTAAATCATCTAATTATAATTAAAAGACTCTTAGGAGTGGAGAGTTGGCTCAGTGGTTAACACCATATACTGCTCAAGCAGAAAACCAGAGTTACGTTTCCTGTACCCACATAGGTGGGTCATCACTACTTGTGACACAAGCTCCAGGGATCCACTTCCCTTTCCTGGCCTCCATAGGCACGTGTAGTCATGTGCACAGATCTACACAGAGAAAGTTAGGAATATACAAAATTTAAAAATACCAATTTAACAAATTTCGTAAAAACCATTAAGCATTCCTCTTCTCTGCTGCTCTTTCCTCTTCTCCATACCTCATTCCTAAGGAAACCAGGTCTTGCAGAGGAAGCATGAGGGCAATTGAATTTTCTCTCAAGTTTCTGCAGGATGCAGATACTGTGAGGCAGTGCTTTCTAGACTGCAATTTCACCTACGAAAACAACTTCCAAATGTAGTTTTATTAAGTAATAAAATTCATAATATACCACTACCATATATGCCACTCTTTTCTCATAAAAGAAAGGGCATTTTAATATTGCTAAATAGGAGTTACATAGCGCAATAAAGAACAATATTGCAAGCAGATCAGATCTAGCTTAAAGAAAGATGCTCAGTGCTCATTTTATGAGCAAGGATGTCAGTCATTTATACAGTTTATGTCAGTAGGAGAACTTTTTTGGGACCAAATTCTGGCTTCCTCTTCATTAGCTGCTTTGGAACTGAGTTAGCCGCTGAGTTTTGGTTTTTATCATCAGCAAAATCAAAGTGTCGTTCTTTCAAAATATGGCAGGGATAGAAGCAATCCAAGCTTATTTGGTTCTAGAAATGTGCCTGGTACACAGCGACTACTCAAGAAACGTGAACTATTTATTTGTCTTGGTGTCTTTTATGCTGCTGTGACACAGTATCATGACACAGGAATTTAAGGGAGGGAGGGATTATTTGGTTCATGGATCCTGGCTACAGTCCATTGTTCTGGAGAAGGCAAGGCAGCAGGAAGCTGAAGCAGCTACCGCAGTGCACTTACTGTCAAGAGCAGAGATTTCCTTTTACCCCAACCTAGGATCCAGCATATGAAATGGTGCCACTCACATTCTACCTCACATCACTCAATTTTAAGAAAATCTCCTGCAAGTAAGCCCTCAGGCCAACCTAACCTAGATGGTTCCTCGTCATGACCCTCTTCCCAAATGATTCTACACTGTGCCAAGTTGATCAACAATCAAAACTAACCACCACAGTGTTATTATTATTGTTTTATCATAATTAAACATCATTCCATTTGGAATAGGAACCAGATTCTAATTATAGCCCTGATACTAATTCTGTGACCTCAGGCAGGCAAAATTAGCTCAATGCACTTCTGAATCCTTATTGCTGGAGTGCAGGATTTTGATCACAACAACATAAATTAAACCAAGTCACCAGGTACAGAGCTCTCTTCTGTGAGGAATGATAGGGAAGATGATACAATGAAGGGGATGAGATGCCTTCCAACCCTAAACATAAAAGTTCAGGCAACCCAGGTCCAGATACAGGTGACTCGGTGCACCGGAGAGAAAGCATTAGAAACAATGTAAGAGCTCTACAGCCCATAGAAGAGGTGGTAGGTGACTGTGGTCTCATCCTATGCTGTAATTCCTTCGCTGAGACTGTTGACAGATGCCAGATTGTAACAGCTGTAAATGAGTTTTGCCTTCACACTTGTCCTGGAGTCTCACTGAAGCCATGCCTTTGAGAGTTACCACCCATGGATTATTTATTAATTGTCTAATGCTGAATAGATTTAAGAGAAGAGGAAAAGAGGAAAAGGAAGAGAGGATTTTTTTTAAAGTCAGGAAGCCAAAGCTACTACGTGGAACCTGGTTCTGTGTATTTTTTTTTCTGACTTAAAAATAGAAACTTTCTTCAAAGTCTTATGGATTTTTCTCAATTTATTTCTTAGAGTGTATATATATATATATATATATATATATATATATATATATATATATATATATATTCTGGACTTAATGCTTTATTATTTCCCAAGGAGACCACAAGATGTTTGAAAATATCCTTTGAAGGAAGAGAAAAGCCCTAAGGATCTAGGTATGTCTCTATCCTCTAAACAGTGTGTCAATATTAGCTATACCTCTGTGCATATTCCACAATGAGATGTCAAAATAAAGACAGAGGATGAGAAATGATGGGTTTTTTGAAGGAAGAGAAGAGCAAAGTCTGCATCTTGTGACTCCTCCATTGTTGTCTGGATCAGTGATGGGCTTTCATACAAAGTGTGTCAGGCATAGAAGAATAGACAGGAGGCAGTGAAGGCTGACCAGAATGTGGAAATCTTGGAGATAATCCCACAGAAACATGCTCTGGAGTTTTATTTACACAGAGAACTTTTCCTGACTGTGGCGCCACTGAAATATTTCTAAACCCTGCTGATGAGGATGTGAAGGAGTTAGGAAGCTGTAGCCCTGAGTAGTGCAGCATGCTATCGCTTCTGCAGCTGAGCGTCTGTCTATGGGTCAAGTCTACTCTGTAGGCAAGCCCAGCTCCCTGCTCTAAGTTACTTTGCTTTTAAGATACACATTCATTGAGTCGGTTACATAAGGGATGAATAGACACTTTCTTGAGAAACCTTATCTGTGGGCACATAGCTTCAGGAAAATAAACTAAACTGGAAATCTTATACCCATGCTCTTAATGCCTGAGTGATAGGAATCTAATAGATATCAGATGGGGAGCACTGCACAAAGGACAGGACAGTGCTGAGATACAGGACGAAAGGCTGGTGCCTCTATTACTCTCTGTAGCACAGGATGCAGACTTGAAGGGATGGAAAAGTTACATCTCACACTAATTAGTCTTTATGGCACGGCCTCCAGTGTCCTGGAATCTTCCTGTTTGCCCTTTCAGTTGCCTTGCTTCTCTTTTTATGCTTATCATCTGTTTGAGATCAATCCCTTCCCTTCACTACCCTTCTTCTCCCTTCCCTTCCCTTCCCACTCCCTTCCCTTTTCCCCTCCCTTCCTTCCCCTTCCCTTAACCAATCTTCCTTCCTCCCTTCCTTCCTTCCTTCCTTCCTTCCTTCCTTCCTCCCTCCCTCCCTCCCTCCCTCCCTTCCTTCCTTCCTTCCTTCCTACCTTCCTTCCTTCCTTCCTTCCCCCTCCTCCTATCAACACCAATCACATACACATATCCATCTATGGCTGGTGTCTTAGTTACATAGAATCATCTGTGCTCCAGTAATATTGAATGGAGAGACCTATTTAATAAAAACAACTTTCCAAGTTTTAATTAACCCTTTTCAAAATTTAATTTCATTTTCAAAATTTAATTAACTATAAAAATTGACTTGTTAGTACTGTTGGTAATCTCTTATTGTGCTCGAGTTATAAATCAACACATCATATTGATATAGAGTTCAGTACTGTGTACAGTTTTCTGGCAGTTGATCCATCTCTAGGAGTCTTGAGATGGATCCTTCAAGGATAAGAGGGCATTACTATATCCTGTAGAGAATCAAGTCAAGATCCTAATCAATAGAGTAGCTTTGTTGCTCACACGAGAACTTAAGAGTTGTATATACTGAAGGAACATCCATTCAGAGCCTGCCCCACATGTGGCCCATACATATACAACCACCAAACTAGATAAGATGGATGAAGCTAAGAAGTGCAGGCTGACAGGAACCAGATATAGATCTCTCCTGAGAGACACAGCCAGAATATAGCAAATATATAGACGAATGCCAGCAGCAAACCACAGAACTGAGACCCCCGTTGAAGGATTCAGAGAAAGGACTGAAAGAACTTGAGGGGGCTTGAGACTCCATATGAACAACAATGCCAATCAACCAGAGCTTCCAGGGATTAAGCCACTACCCAAAGACTATACATGGACTGACCCTGGGCTCCAACTGCATAGGTAGCAATGAAGAGCCTAGTAAGAGCACCAGTGGAAGGGGAAGGTGTTGGTCCTACCAAGACTGAACCCCCAGTGAACGTGATTGTTGTGGGGAGGGTGATAATGGCAAGGGAAGGGGTTAGGGGGTGTTGGCCTGGAAACCTGGAAAGGGAATAACAATTGAAATGTAAATAAGAAATACCCAATTTAATAAAGATGGAGAGAAAAAAGAAAGAGTTGTATATACTGGAAATATCAATTTATAGATCCCAGAAACAGGAAAAAGATGTGCCTGTCCTTTGCTCCCCCTAAGCCTAAACCTAACCCTAACCCCAAGCTGAACCCTATCCCTAAAATTGTACAGTGTTCCTTGTACATTGGGGCCACGTCTGCTACTGCTCTCAAGTCTTCTGACTAGAGCAACTCCCATAGTACACTTTGTCTTATTGGATAAACGGAATGCATTTTTAATAATATTAATGATGATTATTGTTACTTAATAAAAAGTTATTGATAAAGAAAATGTCTAATTATGTTTTATTATTATTTGCAAGGCAAATAATTATAAAGAGCTGGCCACAGAGGAAATGTGGGGGTTGGGCCTCAGAAGTGTTGGTCGGCTGCTGTTAGAATGGGTGCAAAACCCAAGAAAGCATTGCTGCCTAAAATTTCAGATTTCCAGTGACTTATGGGAAACAAGAAGGAATTAAAAGGATGTTCCTTAGCTAAAAAGAGAATTAAATTTCTATAAGAAAATGAGTAGATTTTTGCTTCCAAACATATTACAAATGTGTCTAATTCGAGTTTACATAATTGTTTTTTGAATGAAATTTCTTGCAATATAGTCTTAGTCCAGTCAAACTAAGCTTTATTATACAAAATGTAAATTATTGGGACATGTTTTCTTCATTATAAAACTCAACTTCAGTTATCAGGCAATGAAAATACAGCCCAGAGGGATGAGGTTGGTCTGGTGCTGCTATGTATTCAAATGCTAAATTATGTACTTCAAGATCTGGTTGTCCCCAGTGAGGAGATCTTCATGTACACCAGGCGATACTGTGTGAACCCTGCTCCCCAATTTAAAGGTAATTGGTTGATAAAGGCTAGAGCCTGGGATTGGACAGTAGAGAGAGAAAGGAGGGGCTTGAGGATCCAGTGAGGAATCTCAGGAGAGACCAGAGGAGAAGAAGGGAGATGAGGGAAGGAGGAAGAGGCTGCCATGAGAGGAGAAAGACCATGAGCACATGGTCAGAAAAAACATCAAGTAACAAGGGATGTAAGTCTTAGATACAAGTTAAAATGGTTCCAAATCTAGGCTTAGAGTTGTAAGACTCTAATACCAAGACTGATGTCTTTCATACAGATTAGCTAGCACAAGTAATTTCTTTTTCAACAGACTTACGTTGTTTGCCTATCATTCAAGAACCCCTAAATTTAGTGCCTATTGCCAATAACCAACCAACCAACCAACCAACCAACCAACCAAACAAACAAACAACCTAAAAGGTTTTCATTTGTTCTACGTATTGAAGCAATGTTTGTGTTTTAGCCTTTTAGGTAGAAGCTTCTTCCCTGACATAGTCACTCACATGAAAAGAAAACAAGTCAGTCAATTGAATCAACTTCAAAATTCAGAAAAACACACAATGCTGACACAGCACATTGTCGTTTTCCTTTATATCTAGATATAGACATAATCTTTAATTTCTGCTTCAACTCTGCCTACCAGCCTAACTACAATGCTCAGACAACTTTTTTGAAACAACAACAACAACAACAACAACAACAATAACAACAACAACAACAACAATAACAACAACAACAACAACACCTCTTTATGTCTTACCTTCCCTATCTGTAGACCAGAAGTAGAAGTAGCAATTATTTCCTAGGGTTATTGTGAGGATGAAATGAGGTAGTTAAAACAGAACTAGGACGATGATACCATGTCCTTCTCCTCTACTTCCTCTTCCTCCTCCACCTCCTCCTCCTCCTCCTCCTCCTCCTCCTCCTCCTCCTCCTCCTCCTTTCTGCCTCCTCTTGCTTCTTCCTCCTCTCTCTGTCTTTTCCTCACTCTCCTCTACCTCTTCCTCATGATTGTTCTATTTGGCTGGACTGAGTCAATGGCCCAGCTTTCAATGCTGAAGAACAAGCCTATACCATTTGTCTTCCAGAGAAATTGAACAAAATCTCCTTGTGATGGGCCAAGCATACCCTGTGGGTACCATCATTACACAAATGTTCGGCCCACACCACTCCATTTAGTGCATTTTCATTTACACCTTTGCACCCATTTAATTCATAGAGGACTCAAATGACTCACCCAACATTAGTCTGCCTGTCTCCTTGTTTGCATAGGGCTCGAACAAGTTGGAGTTGTCTTTTAAAAGAACTGATAAAGGGTTTATTTTAGACATAGGTTGCTTTGCTTCTTCTGGCTTTCTAAGGCAGAGCTGTGAGCTCCATAGCTCTACGGGATGGAACGAAGCCCCATTTAACCTGTTCTCCTAGTGGATGAGTGGTCCATGCCAGGATCAGGAACTTAAATCCATTCCAGAGGAGATGGCATTTGGAGTTGGCTTCTGAGAGGGCAACATGAAGTAAGTATGTTATTAGGGATTAAAGCACTTTGTGTGTATGTGTTTTTTTTAAGGTGGTTATGAAGAGAATAAAGAAACAATTTCTTGATCAACCGAAGGCAACAGATTATACTTGTTATTTCAAATTATATATAGTTGTCATAAAATAACTAAATATGGAGAGGGACTTCCTTTGGGAATTCTCTCTCTCCTCTTGACATCTTACTTCCACATATGATTTATATCTACTAGACCCCCCACCTGCTTAACACACCAATTTCCTGGTTTATCTCACACTGAAATATCAGGAGCTTCTCGGAATTTTCTTGTTCTCTTCCATTTCCTAATCTGGAAATATTGACAAGAGTGCTGGTTTCAAACTGATGCTTGTCATGGACCACTGCCATGGAGTATCTTCACTGCATAGGAGGCCCTGGCACTGTGGAGCAGGGATGTCTCAAGGGACCTGAGTTAGCACTGCCATTCTATGTTCTACCCAGCAGTGGGCCTTGCTCCCTTTTCTGTTAGATTTCTCACAGTCCCCAGAGCTCCTTTCTAGCCAGTGTCTTACAGAAATGAGGATGAACATAACTTTTAATTGCTTTGGACCTTCAGGCTCTCCTGCTTCCTTGTAGCCAAGAAACACTGAAAAGTGAGTGTGAGCCAAGAACAGTGTTCCGAAGTCAGAATTGTACCTGTCCTCTGGAGTCAGAGAGGGCACTCCTGGACCACATCTTTGTCTAACATCTTGGCATACCTTCCTGTTTTGGGCTTCTGACCTTTTTATCATCAGGATAGCTATTAGATCAAATATTTAAAACATTAAAGACCTGTAGTCAACAGAATTTAAATAGCAGTGTGGATGGGGTCTCAGTGTTAGACTGCAGAGTATCTTTTAACCCTATTTAAAGATAGGATTACCTTTGGAGTGGTAAGGTCACGGCTGGCTTATTTTATTTTGAAGATATTTTCATATTTTCACCTTTATTTGTAATTACCAGGGATACTTAGGAAAATATTATATTTTCAGAGAGCTGTTACTAATCTAAGGTCAAAGAACAGATAACAGATGCAGACTTGACAGCTAGTCTGACAATGTAATTAATACTAAGGGCATATCTGCCAAATACCCAATGTGTTCGTGTTAGTTTCTGGGCCTGTTGTCAGTCTGAGAAACCAGAGGCTGCCTAACAGGTACAATAGGGACAGTGAAGTAGCCATCTCATGGGATAATTTGGTTGGGTTTGGTATTTCAAGACCTACAAACTTCCAGGCTAAAGGTGAAAAGCTGTCAATCACCTGACCCTTTATGTTTGCTATGTGTGGAGCACATCAAGTGCAAACGTAGGTGCTTTGTGCTTTAGCTTTTTTTTTTTTCTTCTTTTTTTCTGGAACTGGGGACCGAACCCAGGGCCTTGTGCTTGCTATGCAAGCGCTCTACCACTGAGCTAAATCCCCAACCCTATGCTTTAGCTTTTTGATCAGGTGTTTGGACATTGTGCAGAGAGTGATAATGAACACCTGAGGGGGTTGCTATGGTTGCCTATAAACATTGCCATGTTTAATGCAAAACTTCCCCCTCCCCATTTATTAACTGGAGTTAAGCGGCCATCTAGAAGGTCATTTCTAGGAATAAAACAGGAAGCAATTTTCTACACAGAGAACTCTGTTTAGGAAACAGATCCTTGGTTTGGGTTAAAATGATTGGACCAAAGCAGAACTGGCCTTGCTCAGTGTGAAGTGTTGATTGTACCTACATCCTTCCAGTAGCTTCCTTGGCTTACACTCAAGGGTTTGCGCTCTTCATCTTTTGGAGAGGACGAGGAGCTGTGGTGGGAGGTGAAGGGAGGCGTCCAAAGAAGACGACATGTGTCAAAAGTAAACCCTTTCTCCTTAAGAAAGTCCTAAGCCTCCAATGGCTAATTGGAGTCGAATTATTCAAATTTTATTATTTTTTAGGCTGGAAAATATCTTTTTGCTTAGACAAAATCATAGCACATAGATAACATAGGGAGGGAAAAGCCCATATTTACTGGAGCAAAACGTCTGCTCAGATTTACATATATTAATATTTATGCCAGAATTCATCCCAGAGAAAGGAATTCTGTCTGGAGAAACAGTAGATTTTCGGGAAGGAGGTCTAAGCCCAGCCAGGAGGGAGAAAGAATAAAGGCAAAGACGATAGTCACGAAGTAAAATGATAGTTTTGTTCTTCGGCCCAAGATACTTCTTAGCTGATGTGTTTCGCTTCCTCCAATGGAAGATGTGGGCTCTTGGAGCTGTGGCACCACCCCCAGCTCCAAGGGTCATGTGATGATTTTCAGCTTGTCTTTCTCCTCTGCACGAGCAGCCCCATAGGATGGCAGGGATTTGGAGAAAGCTGATTAGCTGATGACTCGGAAGCTTGGTTAGTGTGGCAGAGCCACCTTGGGGAAGGCAGGAAAGGATGTCTCATGAAGCAGATACACAGAGAGTGTTGAGGGAAAAAAAGGCATGAACCCTTTGGAGTCAGAAGAAACAAGTATCCCTGATACATGCTAGCCCACCCGTGAAGCCAGCAGACAACTTTAGGAAAGGAGTGGCTCTTCCTATCTTAAGAGATGCTTGGTCTATTTCATTAAGCTATTAGGGAAGGGACAAAGTTTAGTCTGGACAGTCTGGAAGCACTTGGAATGCACACTAAATGGACAAAAGTAGAGATATTTAGGTCTGTTTGTTACTCTGAAGGGGCTGCAAGAACAGACAGAACACTAACAGTGTTTTTGATACATTGTATTAGCTAATAGAACTTCGATAAATGATTAAATAACCACATCAGCAAAAGTCAGCACCCCTGGATCACCTGGTTTAAGGTGAACAGTGAAAGGGCCAACGAGAGGGCTAAGTGGGTAAGAGGGCTTGCTGCCAGGCATTATAACCTGATTTTGAACCTGGGAACCCACACTGTAGGAGGAGAGAACGGACTCCTGAAACTTGTCCTCTGATCTCCACAAGTTCTGGGGTACTCCTTTATTCCGTAATAAATAACTAGATGCCAACTAAATGGACAACATAAGGCTTTATCAGAGTCAGAATAGCTGGACTAAGAGTCAGTCCGAATTACTGAAGTGAACAAAATTATTCAGACAACTGTGCTATTAAACTTAAAGCTGTTTAGGGCAATACCCACCACGTTCCCCACTCTGGACCAATATCATTTCAAGTACTGAAATATCAAGCAGACCACATTCATGAAAAAAGCAAGCCATCTGAATAGTATGGCTTATGCAGTGTGGACAGGATTAAAACAATTATATTACCTTTCCGTTTTCAAACTAGCTGGAAGGTGGGTTATCTGCTTCAATATGGACAGCTGAACAAAGCTGGCCCCGTCAATAACTTAGTTCATTTGAACATGGCATCTGTGAAATCCCCATGGTTTAAAGCATGTCTGTATGTTTGTGAGTCTACTAGAGAAAAGTGGAGGGCCTGCCACCGGTGAGCACAAGGTTCACAGGGGAGAATGAAGACAGAACTGGAAGGGTAACCCACAGCTGCACTTCGACGCTTTGTAATCAGCACCCAAGGGCCTTGTCAGAATTAAATGTTTAACCGTGTGTGTGTGTGTATGTGTGTGTGTGTGTGTGGTGTGTGTGTGTGTGTGTGTGTGTGTGTGTGTGTGTGTGTGTGTTCATGTGCATGTGTGGGTGAGTGCTTGAAAAGGCCACAGCATTCTTCAGGAGCATCCGCCCTTTACTTTTTCTTTTGAGGCAGTGTTTCTCCTTGGTATTGGAATTGTTAGGTTGGCTCCCTACCGCGTTGAGGATCCCCCAAGTCCCCAGGGTTGGGATTACAAATGTATGGGTTCTATCTCCTGAGTGTCTTCCTGGCCCCATTGGTATTCTTGAGATGAAACTCTGCTTTTTTGTTTAACAAGCACTTTGCTGATGGAGCTGTTTCCCCAACCAGGTTTTTTAAACTCAAAAACCAAACCAAAGCGAACTGAACCAAACTGAACCGAACCGAACTGAACCCAACCAAACCAAACCAAACCAACCTAACCCAACCCAACTCTATCCAACCCAACCCAACCCAATCCATTAAGTCCTATAAGATTCTGGGCAGGCAGTACCAGATTGTGAATGTCTCAGTGTGGAGACCATAACACAGCTGGGTGACCTCTGAGTCTTCGGATAATGTTTATTGAATTGTCTATTTTATCCAACATTTTAAACCTTATAAAAGGAAGAGAAATAGTTTTTGACCATGCAATGATCTAGCATCTGCACACTCTTTTTTTCTAGACCCACACTTAAGGAATTATTTAATTCACCAATTTTAGTTATATTTGGATGCAATGGTGATCAGAGTTCAGTCTCTAGTCCTGTGAAGTACAAATGCATAAACATGTACTCTGCACCAATCTGGGAAGGAAAGGGCGTGACACTGTAAGAGTGTATTGATGCTGGCCAGGAGGGCGTAGAAGGCAGACGTCTCTTTGCACGTGTGATGGTTGACCTGCGATCTTAAGGATGACAGGCTTCGATGCCTTTTATTAGATTTCTAGCCATCTAAATGATTAATGGCTCTGGTATGCATGAGGGGATGAAGGTACCCACCAGACAACTGTTTAGATCAAGTGCAAATAACATGTAAATGGTTTACCTGGTATTAAAAAACTCATCTTTTAGTCTCAGTCTCCTTGATCACACTCAGAAAGGCAATCTGCCTCTCTAAGTGTCAATAGCCAGTTTGTATCAAACTCTGGGCAGACCTATTCCCAGGGGATACTGAACTTGACAGTCTCTAACAGAATACTTTTCAGTAAAAGAAAGAAAGCATTTTTAATTTTTATGCAGTGCTTGGATTCATGAAAAGCCTGGATTTCTTCTTAAAGATTATTCCAGAACAGACAGTCATGACGATGTAAGGTTATTTTCGCTTTGTTTGAGCAGATCCTATCCTATTGTTTTTTCTCCCCCACTCCACTTCCCCTCCCTTTTCTTTTCTACTCTCTTTCTGATTGATGAAAGCCAGACTGACAGCTGCAGTAATGACTCTGAAATCTTTATTAATCCTTTCCGCTCTTTATTCTCCTCGTGCAGACCATTCTCATTTTGCACCGAGATATTTTAATGAGTTTCTGAATGATTGTTTTCCACTTTTCCTAATATCCCTCTTCAGGTCACTAAATTAGACGGAAGCGTTCCAGCAAACGGGAACGGAAACAAAAAGCATCATTAGCGGGTAGCCCGCTGAAGTCACAGCTATTAGGATTGCGAGATGTCTCTTGACTGGAAGTGTGGGAAAAGATGCTTCCAGATGGAAGGATTAATTACTGGGTATGGGCTTCAAAGGAGTCAGGGCAGCTTACAAGATCCATGTATCAACAGCGGTGCAGCCAGTGAAGCCCACAGTTCTTCCTCTATCACGTGGTAGAAAGACTAAATGGGCTCCACAATGTGTTAGGTGGGACAATTGCACAAATCCTGGTTGTCTGACCTTCCACAGGGGGTATGTCATTTCTGGCTACTAGACAAAATGCCAGAGTTTTCATTTTTAAAGTAAGGAGATGAATAAGCCATGGATACTCATGCCTAGAATATTTTGAAAGTTTGGCTAAGTTTCTCTTTTCCTGTGTTACTACTTATGGTATTTGGATTTCTTCCCACCTAAGAAGTTAACTTAGATGGAAACTTTAGTATTTTGGGGGCACAAAGTACCAATCTGAAAAAGCACATGTAATCAGGAAAAAGACATCAAATTCTAGCTTTCAGGTACAAGAAAAATCTGGTTCTCTCACGGGAAGTTGGATGTGGAGCAAGGAGATTGTTGTCTTCATGCAGGTATTAGGAGGGGTCACAATAGTCCTGTTACAGGTGGTCACTGCCTGGTCGTTTTGGAGTTCTTGATGTTCTGATCAAAGAAGTAGAAAAGGCGTCACGCACAATTCAAGCAGGAGACTGTTCTGTCAAAAGCAAAGTAAAGTGTTGGACACGTTCCCGAGAGAGGTCACCTGAGAGGAGACACACGAGGGCCTTTGCAATCACTTGGGACTTCCTTTAAGAATGTCAAAAAGAAGGAGCTACTTGTTCAGGGTGCAGCTTGTGTTCTCCGTTTTCAATGACAGACTTGGGTTATGTAAGTGTCTCTACTTCACTTGTCTGTTCCCAGTATGCATCTGATTATAATCGCATGTATGCGTGATTCTGCATAGACTGAAGATGGTAAATGGCGGATTCTCCCTACAAGTTTACTCAGAGGACATAGTTTGCCTTATTGTGTACAAGTGGTTGTCTTAGTTAAGGTTTTACTGCTGTAAACCATGACCAAGACAAATCTCATAAAGGACAACATTTAATTGGGGCTGGCTTACAGGTTCCCAGGTTCAGTCCAGTATCATCAAGGCAGGCATGGTGCAGGAGGAGCTGAGAGTTCTACATCTTCATCTGAAGGCTGCTAGCAGAATACTGACTTCCACGCAACTAGGGTGAGGCTCTTATGTCCACAGTGACACACCCATTTCAACAAGGCCACACCTCCTAATAGTGCCACTCCCTGGGCCAAGCATAGACAAATCACCACAGTGGTTAATTGCGAGCACCAAGGAAATCAGTTTAGTGTCTTCATACATTCCCCTCCCACAGAGAGAGAATTGAGGATGAGAATTAAGATGTACAAAGAGAGAGAGAGAGCGAGCTTTGTAGCTCAGTCTAGGCAGGATCAGTCTCCTATTTCCTAATCTCAGATACATCAAGAAACATGTTTGAGTAGAAATGAGGCATCATGAAGGGCTTGCTAAGGGCAATAACTTATTTCCATTGTTTGACGCAGGTCGGGGGAGTCCTATGTTGCTAGGTGCATGGTTAGGAGAGAGGTATGTGCTCACCATGTGCAGGGTCTTAGTTGTTAAGTGCAAAGCCTAAGCCAAGTGGAGTCTGAGTTGCAAAGCTGTTTCTCTCTTTGTACACCTTGATTCTCATTCTCAATTCTCTCTCTGTGGGACAGGGAGTCAGTACACTGAACTGATTTCCTCATCGCTCAAAGTTAACCATCATGTTCACCTTTATGAAGCACTGAATAGATATTTGTAAAAATCAAATCAAATGTCTGGGTTGGCTTACTAAGCAAAATGGCGACTAAAGACTGTTTTGAACCTATGTGGTGGTGCATACCTATAATCCTAGCACTCAGGAGGCCAAGGCAGGGGGATGACTGTGAGTTTGAGGCTGGCCTGAGCTACATAGCAAGAGTGTAACAAACAGACTTTTTGAAAGTGGAAAGGCTGCTATGTTTGCACAGAAAATGTTAGTTCTTAAATAGATTTTCCTTCTCAGTTTAAGAAATGTCAAAATTAATGGGTGGTAGAAAGGGAGGCGTCCCAACAAGCCTCAAGTGTGTGTAGACAGCTGTCTACTCTACAGAAGATGTGCTCCGTGTATGGCGTCTGGACAACTTCGGTTGACATCCTTCTCTTATGGGGGGGGATTAGAATGCATGTATAATTGTGTACATAGACCTGATGCTACCCACGTACACAAATATGTGATGTATATGATCTTTATCACATGTTTTTGCCAAGTGTGTCATAAACAAGCTTTGACAAGTGGAGAAGCTTGGAAATAGAAAATTAGAACAAGTGCAAACCGAGCCAGCATTGCAAAGAAATATGTCTGGATGTCAAGCCAGGAGGATTTAGATGTCTGAGATGAATCTTAACCTCATTCTGGGGATCTCTATGTCCTCGGTAAAAGGGGACAATGAGTTCATTACTGTGATCCCTGATTTTTGTCCAAATTACTTTCAACCTTCTATTTGGTAGAATTTTTGAGTTTTGTCTTAAATTTAGAAATACTGTGTCAATGTTGGTTCTTGAAAATCCAGGGGATCTTCATACATTTCTAGCCTAGAACTGCTCTTGTAACATAATTCCAAATATACATAAATATATTTGTTTCCCTCGTAGACCATTAATTTTAGGCCAGAACTTGTATTTACCTCCTTGGTCTCTGTGTGCCCTGAGCCTAGCCCAGTGTGTCTGCCTTATGAATCCTAATATTTCCAATTATGAGTAATTGTGTACGAAACTCATTTGCCTTTAGCTTTAATTTCTTGCTCTAGTTTAGTTCCATGATATCCATGCCCAACTTTAAAAATAATTATAGTAGAATTAATTTCAGTTTCAAAAATAGAAGTCAAAGTCTTCAAGGTAAACAAAGCAAAACAAAACAAAACACCCTCGTGGACACACTGCTTCTGTGCCTGAAATGAATTTAAGCGATGTAAGTGACGGCATTTGCATTGAACTATGTTTTCATTGGGGTCCCTGGCATCTTGTTCTTGGACAGGAAGTTGAAAGCCTATACCTTATAGCAGTGCTACTTAAAATACCACTTTGTCATTGAAGTGAGAAGGAGAATGACTTTAAATCTGCATTGTCACAACAATGTTGAGTGACTCGGGGTAAGAATGTCAGGGTGCTTATACTTGTGTGTGCCTTGAATGAGGTTGGGGCAGTCTGCTTCTATGCTGTAGAACTCAATAATATTCTGTTGGTGAGTAAGGCCTGATCAGGTATGACAGTCCTAAGGAGGATCAGAGACACCGAGTTAGAGCTGAAGGGATTAATGAGATGGAAAACAAGTGAGTTCATCCTTCAAATGTTTCTGAGTCATCAGGTACGGATCCAGTGATCTCTAGGAAGCAGGAAGGACAACAGACAGATGGCAGGCGGCTCAGTGCTCAGGGTCAGGGCTCCTACTATGTAAGACCTGGTGAAATGGGATGCCATCCCAGGCTGGCCAGGCTGTGCTCTGAGGAAGCAGGAAATTGGGAGCATCTGGTTAGGGTGATGAATGTGTGGGGAGGAGAAAATAGAAGCTTCTGGAAGGCACATTATAAAGCACAGGTGCTACCAAATACATTATCACCCAAACCGAAAAATTCAAAGCTAAGTATGTATAGAGCTTTGGCACTCGACATATGGTGTTTCAAATATAAAAAATATAGGCCATCTGTCAAGGACAGTGGGGCTTGTCTTTGGAAGGGTTTTGGGAGATTGGGGAACTTGGCTGTATTTCACACCCATAAGTGACTAGACCATCAATGCTTATTAACTAAGTGGGTCTGGATATGGGCTTAGTGATTGTATCCAGTTTCAGAAACTCTCACAAACAAGGTAAAAGAAAACTAGAAAGGCAGATGGTGTGTGTGGACTTAGGCTTGCTCTGCTCTTGGACCTTTTCTTTTGCTCCATTATCATAATGGTTCTTGTGTGTTTTTTGGCGAGGCCACACCCAGATAAACAGAATCTCTGCCTTTCTAAGTCTGCACCACACAACTGAATATCTTTAGAGAAAAACAACTGTTGTCTTATTTCACTTTTGATTCCTGTCTGCACACCTTGGACAGTCTCCTTAGGTAGCCGGACACTCATAACAGGTCATGTCCGGATCTCTTCCTCCCATGGAGATGGTCATACATTCCATTTAGATTCTATGATCTCATGCTCAGGTGAGAAACTTATTTCAAGGAGATGACAGAAGCAATCAGGATAGAATTTTTAGAAGCCTACACGTTGCTATCAACGCTTAACAGCCACATTTCCGTTTCCTTGCCTGTTCCTTTACAAAGCATCTTCGCCTCAGCCTAAATATAGCGGATTCACAGGATTTCATCTTGTCTGTTACGTAGATGTCGATTGAGCAGGTCGCCATTATCTCTGTACCATCTCTTCCATTTTTCTAGAGATGACCACCATCTCCTGTTCTACTTTCAACCCAACACCAAAAAATTCTCTGATTCCATTTTCTCTATTAGCTAATACACTTCTTTTCTAGCAAAACACTAATTCTTCCCACCTTTTCTCTTTCCAATAATTTTTGAGTCATTTCAATTGGCTTTCTTTCCACAAGTACCACCAAAACTGCCTTCCGAGGCCAACAATGACCTACTCCTTACCAACTCTACTAGTAGTCTGAAGACCTTCCCCTATTGAAATTTTTAAAAATCTTTTCTTGTTTATTCTCATGTCTCTCTCACTTGGCAATTCTGGGCTGACGTCTTAGCCCAGTCTCTCCTAGGTTCATCCTTCCCCCTCATTGTTTCTTGAGACTTTTGACTCTAGATAGCTTTGGGGCTCAGACCTTGGTCCCTTTCTCTGTGTTTACAAACTACCTTGGTAGTTTTCTTTTAGACTCTTGGCTATAAACAATGCCCCAGGTCATGACTCTTAAAGGTGTCTGTTTATACTAGAACTCTTTCCTTACAGCTCATGGCCTACTCAGCATTTCTAGTCACACAGAGAGCAGCCTCTTCTGATTTACATAATTTCCCCTCGCACCCAGCTTCTTGTAGCCCTTCCAGACAGCTGATGGTGGTTTGCTTATTGTGCTTGTAATAATACCTAGTAGATGTACTAGACATTTCTTTCCTCTCATCTCTTGCCTTAACTCAGGGAATCATGACATTCTAGGAGGTACAAGAATTTCTTTCCAGTCTACGGTGACACCATCACTTCTACGGAGACACCATCACTTCTCACCTGAGTTAGCGGAATAACTTCCTTTCTTCTTTCTTCTTCCTTTGCATTCCTACAGGGCTACTCCATCCTGCAGTGTTCCTGCTAAAACAGAAGTTCAGTCTAATTACTGCCTTATTCAGCTTCCTGCCTCAGAGTAAGATCCAGTTGCAAGATCTGACACAACCTACCTCCTGTTGTGTCTGCATCCTCTCTCTCCTCCTCCTTCTCTTTCTCCCCTTCCTGTCTCCTTTGAAATACACTGCCCACTTACCAGTTCCCAAACTTGCTTGTCTCTCCCATGTTCTGTGTGGCACATACTTCCTTTCTGTATCCTTTTAAAAATAATTGCCATAATATTTGTATTTGTTTGTTTGTTTAGTTATTTATGGTAATTGATACATATTTAGAGATAATGAACAAATTAGAGTGCTCAACATTTTGATTTTCTGAAATACTTAAATTTATATATGTTAGGAATCTTTGAGTTTTTCCCTAGCTATTTTGAACTCTGTATATTAGTTTACAGTATATATATAATTCTTCTGCTGTGCTACAGAATATTAAAACAACTTCTCCATACAACTGTACTTGGGCACACACCAATCCAATGTCCCTCTAATTCCCCCTTCCCCTTCCTCCCTATCTTCCATATTCTCATCTCAATTATTATATGATCATTTCTTTGAAAATGTCTAAGAAACAGTCAGAACATTCAGCAGGTATCTTTCTGTGGCAGACAGCTCGATATAATTGCTCACTTCTGGCAAATCTTCGCCTGGTTTTGACTTTCTCAGGATGCTTTTCCTGGCTTCTCCTCAATGCTCTGGCCTCCTGTTTTCTTGATACTCACTTTCCTTGAGTCCTTTTAAACATCTGATTTCACATGCTACATATTTCTCAGGTTGATCGTGTGTCTTCCCTCTTACTCACAGTGAAATCCCGTTTGTGTTTTTATGGCTTTGCGTTTTTATGTTAAAATGTTATTTTGAATAGAAAATATGGTCACATGGTTAAAAATGGTACTGAATCCCACATCCCCAATGTCATCTGTTCTATGATCATTGTTTTTTCTTTTTTGTTTTTTTTTTGTTTTATTCAGTGATGTTATTAGATCTTCACCTGGTATTGTGTGTTAAATAATAGTCTTTGAATGAATGAAAGATTTGTAGAAGCTCTGAGGTCATATATGTTAAAATATATCCAAATATTTCTTTGCTTCTCTCCTGCCTCTGGAGTGTACCTTTCATGAATCCTAGATGGATATTGAGACAGAAAATTATGGGCTACCCAATAATAGTGTCTACTTTTAAAAATGGAGTCCTAAATGTTTCTGTCCTTGTGTTCCTCTAGTTGGTTCTAGCATATTTTCTTTCTGGAAGGCCTAAGCACACAGAGCTTCAACAAAGAAAGAGAACTGCAGATTCCAGCACAAAGACTCAGGTGCTAAGAAATACCTTAAAGTTAGAGATTGAAAGCATGTGCAGGAGTGTAGGTTTAAATACACTGGGAGGCTTTCTGTCAAAAGTCTTTAGAGGAACCAAACACGAAGTTTTAGCATATTCTTTTGCGAGTGTAGACCTCAGCTCCCAAAAGCTCTTAATACTGACTGATTTTCAATGATGAGAATATCCACATAGCCAACTGAACTTTGATACATTATTATTATTAACCTTTTGTGTGTGTGTGTGTGTGTGTGTGTGTGTGTGTGTGTGTGTGTTTGTGGGTGTACACATGTTTATGTATCTTTGAGTGTGTGGACGTCAGAGGAAAACCTTGGATGTTGTTTCTTAGGGACTATCCACTTGTTTTGAGAGATGTTTTCTCCCTATGTAATTTGATAGTTGGGCTATGATAGTCAGCAACCAAGCACAATCAGAACTTTGTATGTGTGTTCTGGGGATTGAGCTCATGTCCTTAAGCTCAAAAGCAAGCATTTTATCCAACTATAGCCTCTCAGCCCCACTATTCTCTTGTCTTTCAGTAAAATTAGCCTCTATTTTATGGTAAGTTGAGGGACCCCTTTATCTACTAAAAAAATTCCCGGTAAGAAAAAAATGTAGTGATTAGATGCTTGGAGGGTCAGTTTTCACTGAAATTTAGTTTGTGTCATGAGTTGAGCTCGTCAGTAGGTTGGCTGTGTGAGTCTGTGCAACTAAGTTTTTCATGGCGGCCAGAACCAACTTAGGGGAGGAAGAAATCATTCTGGCTCATGCTTTTAGAAAGTATACAGCAGCCCATCATGGTGGAAAAGCGTGGAAACAGAAGCAAGGCAGCAGCTAACCACATTGTGTCTACAGTCAGGAAGCAGAGTGAGTGGCAAAGGGTGCTCCTCAGCTAACTCCACTTTTATTCTGTCCTCAACACTTGCCCGTGGGGTTGTGCTTCCTAGAATGAGGGTGGGTCTTCCCTCACTTGGGAAACACGTTCACAGACATGGCTACAGGCGCATCCGCCAGGGGATTTCACGTTTAATTAATTAACAACGAAGACTGAACTCTGAAGGAGCTGAACCACTTATTTCATTTTTAATATTCCTTGAGTTTGTGACTTACGCCTCAGCTGTATTTCTGTTGATTTAAAAAAGAAATTCCCTTTCACATTTAATTAACCTGTAAAGCCAAAGAAATATTTCTCATAACTAATGCCGTTTACTGTGTTTAAGCAACTTTTCTTTATTGGATGGAAAATGATGTTAGGCTCTGTCTTGGGACTTCCTTTGACTATTGTTCAGAAACTTTCATGTGTATGAATAGAACTGCTGTTGCTATCTTCAATAACAGCAAGAAGAGGACAATTGATTTTTTTTTGTTGTTGTTGTTGACTTTACAGTCAGCCACGAGAATAATGTGTCTTGTTCCCCTTAGACATTAATCACTACGCTGTCAATGAACTGGTGACAGTGCCATCAAAATGTGGTGTTAGAGCCTGTTGTAAAGGAAGTTCATCTTTCCTTTATTTGTATCAAACTGTGAACTCGCCTATTACATCCATGGTAGCAAGTGTCTCCTTTTCACTAATCTGTACTCTAACCAACACAGTGCCAAGTACTGAAAATACTTATTGGATAATCTACTGAATAAATGGATGAACTTTATTTGGGTATTCTGATGATTAATTCTGATTGTCAACTGGCCTGGAGTGAGAAACATGATACTGATAAGGCATGTCTCTGGGTGTGTCTTCGAGGATTGATTAGGGAGTATAGTAGGTTGAATGAGAAGTGTCTGTCATAGGCTCATACATTTGAACACTGCCCACAGTTGGTGGCAAACTGTTTAAGGAGGTTACAGAACCTGTAGGACGTGGAATCTTGCTAGAGAAGTATTCCAGTGCAGATAGTCCTTGAAGCTAGCCTTTCTACACTTCCTGTTCTCTCTCTCTCTCTCTCTCTCTCTCTCTCTCTCTCTCTCTCTCTCTCTCCTGCTTCCTGTATAGATGAAATGTGATCAGCTAGTTTCCTGCTCCTTAGGCCGAGTCATTCCATTTCCACCATGACAGACTCTATCCCTCTGGGACCATACGTTGAAAGAAACTCTTCCCTGACTTGTTTTGGCTATGGTGTTTATTACAGCAATAGGCAAGTAACTGGTAGGGGAAAAGAGACTCACTTTGAATGTGGGTGGTACCATCCAATGTGGTAGAATCCCAGGCTGAATTAAAAAGGGAAGAACGAAAGGACACCTCAGCACAAGCATTCATCTCTGCTTCCCCACTGTAAACACAGGGCGAGCAGTCACCTCATGCTTTGCCCGCTATGATAAATTATCTTCTCAAATCATGGACCAAAATAAACCCTTCTTTACTGAAGTCACTTCTTGTCTGGTATTTTGTCACAGCAGTGACAAGAGCAACTGGTGCAAATGCCATCGCATAAATAGTGGCTTATACTGGGGACCGCTTTACCATTGGAAGGATGATTTCTAGGGGACAAAATAAGAATGAGATAAAGACAGTATATGTCAAGGGTAGCTGTGCTTAGTTATGAACAAAGGAGACTTTGGACTAACAAGATAGAGTATGAGCCATCTCCTGGCTACACTGGCTGAGCTACTCTCCTTAAAGGTCCTTAAATCCACTCATAGTTGGGTAGAATCATTGAGATTCATGTGTCAGTGTAAACCTTCTGTTCCCACCTTGCGGACATGTCTCTTTGTGTTTGGAATTTTCATTTATTCTTCCTAAACTCTGTTGTATTCATATTTGCAAACCTGTATTAGTGTTCTGTTTCTTACTTTTAATTTTATCAGAAAAGTAAAATCATTTTTATTATTGTTTAAAAAACATTACACCCAAAGTAATGGCACTCTAATGAACTCCTTGAAGAAAATTTTTGGGTAGTGTCTAGAAGAGAGTCACTCCCTTAATAACTCCTTGCTCTAACTGGCAAGATGTCCAGTGGGCAAGGGTGCTTGCTTCCAAGCCTGATAACCTTGAGTTTCATTCCTGGATCCTATATGGTGGGAGGAGAGGACCAGATCTACATGCATATGTGTGCTGTAAGGCACGAGCTTGCACACACACACACACACACACACACACACACACACACAAATATAAAAACTTTTCAGAAAATGAATACATTCAAACTTTTAAGACTGATCATATCTATAATCACACACATATAAAAATCCTCCTCATAAATGAATATATTCAAACAATTTAAGATTGGTCATATGTATATACACACAATTATGTGAGACTGTATTTCATAGCCATTCATTTAAAGTCTTTGGAATATGTCTTACAAATTAGTTTTATTTAGAAATCAACACATATAGTCTATTCAACTTTATAAACTAACTAATCAGGGTCACTGCTGAACCCCTGAAGGTCATTGGTTTCCTGTGGTTACACTGCTTTTTACTGCATTTCCGGTGATTACTGTGACACTGTTTTCTGCCTCTATTTGGATTAGGAAGCAGAACAAATTGTTTTTGCTTCACTGCTATTTGCCCTGAATACTTTTCCATGATACTTCTCCAAGCCTTCATTTCATACTGTTACATTGAATACTCTATATCTAAATAAATTTTCCCAGCTTCATCTCAGGCTGCGGTGTTCTTTTTTTTTTTTTTTAAAGATTTATTTTATTATATATAAGTACACTGTAGCTGTCTTCAGATACACCAGAAGAGGGCATCGGATCTCTTTACAGATGGTTGTGAGCCACCATGTGGTTGCTGGGAATTGAACTCATGACCTTTGGAAGAACAGTCGGGTGTTCTTAACCACTGAGCCATCTCTCCAGCCCGCAGTGTTCTTTTAAATGATTGTTGAAAATACCATACTGTGGTTGCTGCCGCTGCAGAGAGCCCCTGGGCAGCACCCCACGAGCGAACCTGAGCCTCGGGACCACAGGTAAGACCAAATTTTCTGCTGCAAGAAAGCTGCCTGGTGAGCTTGGGACACACGGAAGCAGAATTTCTCTAGGACCCGGCACGTTCTGTGTTTACCGGAAGTCCCACACCCGCGGATCCCGGCCCGCAGCAGCTCTCTGCTCCCAGACCCGGTGAGAGAGAGACCCAACCGCCTGGTCAGGTGGGCACTCCTGAGGCTGCAGAGCGGAAGAGACCACCAACACTGCTCACCCCTGCCCACATCCCTGGCCCAAGAGGAAACTGTATAAGGCCTCTGGGCTCCCGTGGGGGAGGGCCCAGGAGCGGCAGGACCCCTGCCAGAGACACCGCCGGACCCTGAAGGAAACAGACCGGATAAACAGTTCTCTGCACCCAAATCCCGTGGGAGGGAGAGCTAAACCTTCAGAGAGGCAGACAAGCCTGGGAAACCAGAAGAGACTGCTCCCTGGACACACATCTCGGACGCCAGAGGAAAAAGCCAAAGACCATCTGGAACCCTGGTGCACTGAAGCTCCCGGAAGGGGCGGCACAGGTCTTCCTGGTTGCTGCCGCTGCAGAGAGCCCGTGGGCAGCACCCCACGAGCGAACTTGAGCCTCAGGACCACAGGTAAGACCAAATTTTCTGCTGCAAGAAAGCTGCCTGGTGAACTCAAGACACAGGCCCACAGGAACAGCTGAAGACCTGTAGAGAGGAAAAACTACACGCCCGAAAGCAGAACACTCTGTCCCCATAACTGACTGAAAGAGAGGAAAACAGGTCTACAGCACTCCTGACACACAGGCTTATAGGACAGTCTAGCCACTGTCAGAAATAGCAGAACAAAGTAACACTAGAGATAATCTGATGGCGAGAGGAAAGTGCAGGAACACAAGCAACAGAAACCAAGACTACATGGCATCATCGGAGCCCAAAGCTCCCACCAAAGCAAACATGGAATATCCAAACACACCAGAAAAGCAAGATCTAGTTTCAAAATCATATTTGATCATGATGCTGGAGGACTTCAAGAAAGACATGAAGAACTCCCTTAGAGAACAAGTAGAAGCCTACAGAGAGGAATCGCAAAAATGCCTGAAAGAATCGCAAAAATCCCTGAAAGAATTCCAGGAAAACATAAATAAACAAGTAGAAGCCCATAGAGAGGAGACACAAAAATCCCTGAAAGAATTCCAGGAAAACACAATCAAACAGTTGAAGGAATTAAAAATGGAAATAGAAGCAATCAAGAAAGAACACATGGAAACAACCCTGGATATAGAAAACCAAAAGAAGAGACAAGGAGCTGTAGATACAAGCTTCAGCAACAGAATACAAGAGATGGAAGAGAGAATCTCAGGAGCAGAAGATTCCATAGAAATCATTGACTCAACTGTCAAAGATAATGTAAAGCGGAAAAAGCTACTGGTCCAAAACATACAGGAAATCCAGGACTCAATGAGAAGATCAAACCTAAGGATAATAGGTATAGAAGAGAGTGAAGACTCCCAGCTCAAAGGACCAGTAAATATCTTCAACAAAATCATAGAAGAAAACTTCCCTAACCTAAAAAAAGAGATACCCATAGACATACAAGAAGCCTACAGAACTCCAAATAGATTGGACCAGAAAAGAAACACCTCCCGTCACATAATTGTCAAAACACCAAACGCACAAAATAAAGAAAGAATATTAAAAGCAGTAAGGGAAAAAGGTCAAGTAACATATATAGGCAGACCTATCAGAATCACACCAGACTTCTCACCAGAAACTATGAAGGCCAGAAGATCCTGGACTGATGTCATACAGACCCTAAGAGAACACAAATGCCAGCCCAGGTTACTGTATCCAGCAAAACTCTCAATTAACATTGATGGAGAAACCAAGATATTCCATGACAAAACCAAATTTACACAATATCTTTCTATAAATCCAGCACTACAAAGGATAATAAATGGTAAAGCCCAACATAAGGAGGCAAGCTATACCCTAGAAGAAGCAAGAAACTAATCGTCTTGGCAACAAAACAAAGAGAATGAAAGCACACAAACATAACCTCACATCCAAATATGAATATAAAGGGAAACAATAATCACTATTCCTTAATATCTCTCAATATCAATGGCCTCAACTCCCCAATAAAAAGACATAGATTAACAAACTGGATACGCAACGAGGACCCTGCATTCTGCTGCCTACAGGAAACACACCTCAGAGACAAAGACAGACACTACCTCAGAGTGAAAGGCTGGAAAACAACTTTCCAAGCAAATGGTCAGAAGAAGCAAGCTGGAGTAGCCATTCTAATATCAAATAAAATCAATTTCCAACTAAAAGTCATCAAAAAAGATAAGGAAGGACACTTCATATTCATCAAAGGAAAAATCCACCAAGATGAACTCTCAATCCTAAATATCTATGCCCCAAATACAAGGGCACCTACATACGTAAAAGAAACCTTACTAAAGCTCAAAACACACATTGCACCTCACACAATAATAGTGGGAGATTTCAACACCCCACTCTCATCAATGGACAGATCATGGAAACAGAAATTAAACAGTGATGTCGACAGACTAAGAGAAGTCATGAGCCAAATGGACTTAACGGATATTTATAGAACATTCTATCCTAAAGCAAAAGGATATACCTTCTTCTCAGCTCCTCATGGTACTTTCTCCAAAACTGACCATATAATTGGTCAAAAAACGGGCCTCAACAGGTACAGAAAGATAGAAATATTCCCATGCGTGCTATCGGACCACCACGGCCTAAAACTGGTCTTCAATAACAATAAGGGAAGAATGCCCACATATACGTGGAAATTGAACAATGCTCTACTCAATGATAACCTGGTCAAGGAAGAAATAAAGAAAGAAATTAAAAACTTTTTAGAATTTAATGAAAATGAAGATACAACATACTCAAACTTATGGGACACAATGGAAGCTGTGCTAAGAGGAAAACTCATAGCGCTGAGTGCCTGCAGAAAGAAACAGGAAAGAGCATATGTCAGCAGCTTGACAGCACACCTAAAAGCTCTAGAACAAAAAGAAGCAAATACACCCAGGAGGAGTAGAAGGCAGGAAATAATCAAACTCAGAGCTGAAATCAACCAAGTAGAAACAAAAAGGACCATAGAAAGAATCAACAGAACCAAAAGTTGGTTCTTTGAGAAAATCAACAAGATAGATAAACCCTTAGCCAGACTAACGAGAGGACACAGAGAGTGCGTCCAAATTATCAAAATCAGAAATGAAAAGGGAGACATAACTACAGATTCAGAGGAAATTCAAAAAATCATCAGATCTTACTATAAAAACCTATATTCAACAAAATTTGAAAATCTTCAGGAAATGGACAATTTCCTAGACAGATACCAGGTACCGAAGTTAAATCAGGAACAGATAAACCAGTTAAACAACCCCATAACTCCTAAGGAAATAGAAGCAGTCATTAAAGGTCTCCCAACCAAAAAGAGCCCAGGTCCAGACGGGTTTAGTGCAGAATTCTATCAAACCTTCATAGAAGACCTCATACCAATATTATCCAAACTATTCCACAAAATTGAAACAGATGGAGCACTACCGAATTCCTTCTACGAAGCCACAATTACTCTTATACCTAAACCACACAAAGACACAACAAGGAAAGAGAACTTCAGACCAATTTCCCTTATGAATATCGACGCAAAAATACTCAATAAAATTCTGGCAAACCGAATTCAAGAGCACATCAAAACAATCATCCACCATGATCAAGTAGGCTTCATCCCAGGCATGCAGGGATGGTTTAATATACGGAAAACCATCAACGTGATCCATTATATAAACAAACTGAAAGAACAGAACCACATGATCATTTCATTAGATGCTGAGAAAGCATTTGACAAAATTCAACACCCCTTCATGATAAAAGTCCTGGAAAGAATAGGAATTCAAGGCCCATACCTAAACATAGTAAAAGCCATATACAGCAAACCAGTTGCTAACATTAAACTAAATGGAGAGAAACTTGAAGCAATCCCACTAAAATCAGGGACTAGACAAGGCTGCCCACTCTCTCCCTACTTATTCAATATAGTTCTTGAAGTTCTAGCCAGAGCAATCAGACAACAAAAGGAGATCAAGGGGATACAGATCGGAAAAGAAGAGGTCAAAATATCACTATTTGCAGATGACATGATAGTATAGTTAAGTGATCCCAAAAGTTCCACCAGAGAACTACTAAAGCTGATAAACAACTTCAGCAAAGTGGCTGGGTATAAAATTAACTCAAATAAATCAGTTGCCTTCCTCTATACAAAAGAGAAACAAGCCGAGAAAGAAATTAGGGAAACGACACCCTTCATAATAGACCCAAATAATATAAAGTACCTCGGTGTGACTTTAACCAAGCAAGTAAAAGATCTGTACAATAAGAACTTCAAGACACTGAGGAAAGAAATTGAAGAAGACCTCAGAAGATGGAAAGATCTCCCATGCTCATGGATTGGCAGGATTAATATAGTAAAAATGGCCATTTTACCAAAAGCAATCTACAGATTCAATGCAATCCCCATCAAAATACCAATCCAATTCTTCAAAGAGTTAGACAGAACAATTTGCAAATTCATCTGGAATAACAAAAAACCCATGATAGCTAAAGCTATCCTCAACAATAAAAGGACTTCAGGGGGAATCACTATCCCTGAACTCAAGCAGTATTACAGAGCAATAGTGATAAAAACTGCATGGTATTGGTACAGAGACAGACAGATAGACCAATGGAATAGAATTGAAGACCCAGAAATGAACCCACACACCTATGGTCACTTGATTTTTGACAAAGGAGCCAAAACCATCCAATGGAAAAAAGATAGCATTTTCAGCAAATGGTGCTGGTTCAACTGGAGGGCAACATGTAGAAGAATGCAGATCGATCCATGCTTATCACCCTGTACAAAGCTTAAGTCCAAGTGGATCAAGGACCTCCACATCAAACCAGACACACTCAAACTAATAGAAGAAAAACTAGGGAAGCATCTGGAACACATGGGCACTGGAAAAAATTTCCTGAACAAAACACCAACGGCTTACGCTCTAAGATCAAGAATCAACAAATGGGATCTCATAAAACTGCAAAGCTTCTTTAAGGCAAAGGACACTGTGGTTAGGACAAAACGGCAACCAACAGATTGGGAAAAGATCTTTACCAATCCTACAACAGATAGAGGCCTTATATCCAAAATATACAAAGAACTCAAGAAATTAGACCGCAGGGAGACAAATAACCCTATTAAAAAATGGGGTTCAGAGCTAAACAAAGAATTCACAGCTGAGGAATGCCGAATGGCTGAGAAACACCTACAGAAATGTTCAACATCTTTAGTCATAAGGGAAATGCAAATCAAAACAACCCTGAGATTTCAGCTCACACCAGTGAGAATGGCTAAGATCAAAAACTCAGGTGACAGCAGATGCTGGCGAGGATGTGGAGAAAGAGGAACACTCCTCCATTGTTGGTGGGATTGCAGACTGGTACAACCATTCTGGAAATCAGTCTGGAGGTTCCTCAGAAAATTGGACATTGAACTGCCTGAGGATCCAGCTATACCTCTCTTGGGCATATACCCAAAAGATGCGTCAACATATAAAAGAGACACGTGCTCCACTATGTTCATTGCAGCCTTATTTATAATAGCCAGAAAATGGAAAGAACCCAGATGCCCTTCAACAGAGGAATGGATACAGAAAATGTGGTACATCTACACAATGGAATATTACTCAGCTATCAAAAACAACGAGTTTATGAAATTCGTAGGCAAATGGTTGGAACTGGAAAATATCATCCTGAGTGAGCTAACCCAATCACAGAAAGACATACATGGTATGCACTCATTGATAAGTGGCTATTAGCCCAAATGCTTGAATTACCCTAGATCCCTAGAACAAACGAAACTCAAGACGGATGATCAAAATGTGAATGCTTCACTCCTTCTTTAAATGAGGAAAAAGAATACCCTTGGCTGGGAAGGGAGAGGCAAAGATTAAAACAGAGACTGAAGGAACACCCATTCAGAGCCTGCCCCACATGTGGCCCATACATATACAGCCACCCAATTAGACAAGATGGATGAAGCAAAGAAGTGCAGACCGACAGGCGCCGGATGTAGATCTCTCCTGAGAGACACAGCCAGAATACAGCAAATACAGAGGCGAATGCCAGCAGCAAACCACCGAACTGAGGATAGGTCCCCTATTGAAGGAATCAGAGAAAGAACTGGAAGAGCTTGAAGGGGCTCGAGACCCCAAAAGTACAACAATGCCAAGCAACCAGAGCTTCCAGGGACTAAGCCACTACCTAAAGACTATACATGGACTGACCCTGGACTCTGACCCCATAGGTAGCAATGAATATCCTAGTAAGATCACCAGTGGAAGGGGAAGCCCTGGGTCCTGGTAAGACTGAACCCCCAGTGAACTAGTCTATGGGGGGAGGGCGGCAATGGGGGGAGGGTTGGGAGGG
This sequence comes from Rattus norvegicus, assembly GCF_021556685.1. Classification (NCBI taxonomy): domain Eukaryota; kingdom Metazoa; phylum Chordata; class Mammalia; order Rodentia; family Muridae; genus Rattus; species Rattus norvegicus. Next base: position 65,132,145 of record NC_141537.1, read on the forward strand.
GAACACCCATAAGGAAGGGGAGGGGGAGGGGGATGTTTGCCCGGAAACCGGGAAAGGGAATAACACTCGAAATGTATATAAGAAATACTCAAGTTAATAAAAAAAAAAAAAAGAAGTTATGAAGAAAAACCCCTGAGTGTCACACTGTACCCTGATCTCAATAAAACCCACCATGCAGCAAAAAAAAAAAAAAAAAAAAAAGAAAATACCGTACTGTTTGTTTTAGTTTATTCAACCTTGTATGAACTTCCTGAAGTTTTGCGGTAATGTTCTATGTTATGTGTTAGTATCCTGCTTCCCTTGTTTGGAATGTAATTCCCATGGGACTCACATATAAGAAAAAAAAAGTATGTTTCCATTGCTGTGATTGTAAATACGTTTTATTTTTAACAATAAATATGAGCTCGCTTCCACATTTTCATCCTCTCCGAAATTAAGATCCTGCCTGGCTTTCATCCTTGATCACTTTTTAAGAAACCATTTTAAAATTTACTGTTTCAGTAAGAGTTGATATGTCACATCATTTAATTTCATTTTATTGAGATTTAATTTTTAATTTAAGTTTTTCATTTTTTTGAGAATTTCATGCACGAGTACTGCATTTATGTTGTTTCTATCCCTTTTTTCTTTTCTCCAGCTCTTTCTGTGATCCCTCGCCCTCTCAAATTCATATATGTGCACACACACATACATACATAGTCCATTTACCATCTACCGAGTTTCTTTAGTGTTGCTCATGTGTATATATGTTTAGGCCTGATTGCTTGGGATTGGGAAACCTATCAGGGGAGGCTCTTCCCTGGAGAAAACTGATTCCCTGACTCTCAGACACCATTGATCCCCTTGGCTCTCCATCTGGTGTGAGGCCTTGTGAAATTTCCCCCATCTATGGCAACTGGTACTGTTCTGATGCAGGTCTCCTATAGGCAACATCTGCAGTGCAAACCCTATACTCCAGACTCAGGGAATGGCAGAGGAGTGTGGTGCATTCCTGGTTGTCGACCTGACTATATCTGGAATGAACTGCAATCCAGAATTGGAAGGCTCACCTGTGATCTAGATCTTGAGGCTGGGAGATACCAGTTTCTGACCTGGATCTTGGCATGGAGATCTTGAGGCAAAGTGGCTATGAATCCCAGGAGCCGAAGGCCAGGAGATCTCTGAGTTCAAGGTCATCTGGGACAAAGCAAGTTCCAGATCCAGATCCAGGTACACACCTTTAATCTGGGACACACCTTCTGCTGGAGACCCACATAAGGACATTTGGAAGAAGGAAGATTTGCCCTTTTTCGCCCGCTTGCTCGTGTAACTACTAGATTCTTGGGCGTCCATTCATAGCTGACTCTTGTTGGAGAGTTGGATTACAGACTGCAAGTCATCATAACAAATTCCCTTACTATATAGAGACTGCCCATACGTTCTGTGACTCCAGAGAACTAATTCAAGGAGTCAGGAGGATAGTGTGCCTACTGCACAACGTTTCTTCTAGACATGACAGAGAAGCAGCACAACAAAACCTCAATAGTCCAGTTGTCTAAACGAGCTTTTATGTTATAATGTAAGTTTGAGTAGGTTATCTTTATTTCTTATGCATGTAGTACTTATTTTACTTTTATACATCTTTTAATGTGGGATGTCTTTCAGTTTTATGATTTATGTCTTTTTTAATACAATTTAATACAATGAAGATTTTTTCCACCCATGCTAGAACCTTGAATTTTAAAAATGTACAGTTACAAAAGTAACTTGAATTTTAAAAATACTCGGTTACAGAAATAATACATTTTTGTGGTAATAAAAGTTCAAGTAGTTTGAGAAAATGAAAATTGAAATTAAAATCTTTACCTTTCTGTCTGTCTGTCTGTCTGTCTATATATAAATATATATATATGTAACTTCTGTTTTGAATTATTTAATACTAACATTCTATAATACTAATTCATATGTAAATGATATCCATTGATTTATCAAGTTCAAATATGAGTTTCTTCTGTTCCTTTATGCCCCTACAGAGGCTATTTTAGTGTCCTCTTTTTCCATGTGTTCTTATAAATTGCTAGCTTCAATTTTAAGTTCAATCACACATTTTTATTTATTTATTTTTTGGTCTAGAGAACTTAATTTTATATCCTTTCTTCAGTTTAGATTTATCTAATTAAAATTAGAAAAATGTGGTTGACAGTTGTTTGTATTTTCTGTTACTCAGTCCTTTCTGGAGCTCCAGTTATACCCGGTAGATGATCCAATATTGCCTCCGATCCAACATTTGTCTTAATCTTCCCCCTCCTCCATGTTTCATGTTTGGACACCCACCCTTATTCTTCTGCTCCTTTTTTTCTCCATTTCTTCTTCTTCCTCTACCTCCTTTTAAGATGTCTCACACTATAGACACTATAGCCCAGGATATCCTGGAACTCACTATGTAGCACATGCTGGTCTCAGACTTGTGGTAATTCTCTTGCCTCAGTATCTCTGAGTGCTGAGATTAAAGATTGGAGCCATTACATCTGGCTGCCCCCATCATTAAAATTCCTGATTTTTCTTTTGCACTGTTTATTCTGCTGTCAGTGTTATTATATATTTGTTAGAATCCAGACCAAACTGCTTTTTAAGTCACAATACCCAGAGACGCCTCCCCTGCCTCCTGTTACCCGCAGGCACCCCACTGTGAACACTGTCTGAGGATCTCTAGCTAATAGACTACCAAGTGCCTAGACCTCTTACCAAGAGAAGTGAGTTTACATCAAAGGGTACCAGCAGGAACACATCCTGTTCTAGCCCCACTTCTCTGCTTACTGCTGGAGAATCAGAGAATCTAGCTGCAGGCTCATGCTAAATTGTCCCCAGAGACCTAGGAGAAGGATTCTGATTCTACCACGAGAGCTGATTCTTCTTTTAGAGTCTCTGCCATACTATTGGAACTGGGGTCTGAACTCTCTTCAGAGTCCCCGACCAGCTGTTATCAGTTTGTTTGCCCATAGTTTTAGTAACTCTTCTAATAAACTATTTACTCCCAATGATCTGTCTCCATGTTCTCTTGAACCCTGTGTCTGAATATTTTCCATATATTTTTCTTTTATTATGTCTTAAATTTCTGGAGGTTTGATTTGGATACTTCTCATAGCATGCCACGTTTGTTGATACTGATATTTGTATTGTCCACATAAGACATGTAAAAACTTTTGAAGCCAAACTTTTTCTCTGTACTGTGTTATTTGGGGTGCTAAATACTGTGAGCTTCTTTTTTGGAATGCTTATTTTCTAGGAGTTCATCAAGCTTCTGTTCTCTTTTACAGCTGAGCATCTTCCAGAGAAGCTGGACCCTTGCAAGCCTTCCCTTCATGCTTTGGTAGCACAGCTTTGGGAAGAGTCTTGTTCAGTCCAACATCTAAAAACACACACTTCCTCCTAAGAATTCTAATCAGTGTCCCACAGTTACATTTTGGTAGGTAGGATCACAGATCATTCTGAAGTCAACGTGAGTTCTGGGGTTATGAAGTTAACAGCTTTCAACTGATAGTTTCCAACCGCAGGAATTTTCTTCTCATGTGTTCACAGATCTGTGCTTGACCATAGAAGAGAGGACTCTCCTCTCTAGAGTTCTGTCTGTCTCTACACCATTCCCTTTTCTGAGTCTTGGCTTTCTTATACTCTTTAGCTTAGTAAGAGCATGGGTAGAGTTGGGGTCATTTCTCTGAATATTGACCTCTGCTCCCAGACAATATGGTGGAGCAATGTCAGGGACCTCTTTCGACCATCACAGCCGTGAGCTTTCTGTTGTCTAATGCCTAGCACATCATTTTATGTATTATTTTCAGATTTATTTATGGCTGGAAACAATCATCTTTTAGGCAGGTCTTTCTGGGTCCTAAACAGACAGCATAGTACATGTAGCCACTCTTCTGCTGTGGGTGTGTGATAGGCTAACTACTGTCACATCTCATAAGTCACATACATGATCCCACACGCTACTTGCCTTTTTTCCAACATTTTATTGATCCTTTGTGAGTTTACATTATGCACCCAGTCCCACCTAACATTCCCATCCCCTTGTATCCACCCTCCACCCTTGCAACCTCCTCCCCTGCAAATAAAAACAACAACAACAACAAAAAACAAACAACAAAGAACAAAAACAAAAGCAAATAAATAAATAAATAAATAAATAAATAAATAAAACAAAACCCAGGAAACACCTCATTTCGGAAGCTGTACTGTGTCACAGCATGTTCCACAGTCTACTCTGTCCATCGCAAATGTTCATTACAACTCATCTGCAGGCAGCAGGGAGAGATCAAACTTCAGCGACCTCAAAACCCACCTCCACAGTCACACACTTCCTCCAACAGGGCCACACTTCCTCCAACAGGGCCATCCCTTGTAATAGTGCTACTCCTATGGACCAAGCATTCAAACATGAGTCCATGGGGTGGGGTGGGGGTGGGTGGAGGAGGCATTCCTATTCAAATCACCACATACCTCCACTTCCACAATTCTCTGACTGTTTTATTCTTAACTGCATCAATATTCTTCTTACCCATAAGGAAAGTGAAGCTCAGAGAGGGTAAGTGACTTGATCAAAATATACTCAGTCAGCAAATGCAAAGCCAGAATCCAACACCATGGAGCTAGAACTCTGTAGGGCTCATGACCTGTAATAGCTCTTAGACTGAAGAGATTGAGAAAACTAATCCCATTGATCTGAGACCTGACTGTATATCAAATGCTATTTGAGCAATCTATGGGATCAGAATTTTCTAGATTGTAAAATTTAAAACTGGATCATTCTTCCTTTTGTGGTTGTAGGTTCTTTTTCCTGTTTTTAGTTGGCACTTGATTCTCTAATATGATTAAGGCTCAGGTGACCTTTCTGGTGTTTCAACTATAATTGATGTTTGGGGAACAAATTTGTATAAAGTGTTTGAGATATATTTTTAAAGGGTTAGTGTCAATCAACTGTAACTTTCTCCTAGAGAAAGGAAATAAACACATTTAATGTGCTAAAATCTGGCAATTCTTGTTTGAAATTGTGGTCCTGTGCATTTATTTTTATTTGATCCATATTCTAAATGTATTTTGCACAAAGTTTATTTTAACTTAAGAAAAGCAAGAACTCTATCTAACTACTGCTTAATCTCTCCAAGTAAGCCCGCTTGGCCACCAGCAACGCTTACGGGATTGTGCAGCACCCTCTAGAGGACATTAATGGACATTCAGGGCTTTCAGATTGTCACGGGGTCAGGGAGAAATGTCAGCATTTAGTGTGAGGCCAGGGACGCTCCATTTGCTGAAGTGCACACTCTCGCAGATGACAAATCTTCCTGCCTCACTGTTTCTAATTAGTTACCTTCTGAGAAATGCAATCAAAGAAGCAGTTGATAGAAGTGGAGAAAAATGCTAAGGTGGGTCCTTTCATCTGCACAAATCTAGTCCCTGTTTCCCCCGACAGTTGCGCAATACCACTTGCACATCTGTTTGGAAACAACATCTAGGAGCTGGAGTAATAAATGACTTCCTGTTAAACATAGTTATCTTTTCCATGTCAACTGGAGGAGAATTGTATGAATTCATAAGAATAATGATTTTGTCAAATGTAGCACCAATCAAAGATGGATAAAATGATTCCCCATCATGGGGATCAAGGACCAGGATAATGAATGCAGATCTTTGCTAGCATGACTTCTCTCTGGTGTGGGTGACAGAAAGGGCAGCTGTCCACAGTGGGACTTTAAGGAGAGTTTTGAGCCAGAACCTTGCTCTTAGGCACACCACATTTCTGGCAAAGAAGACTGATCTAGCTTCTTTTCAATGTGAGCTGTCTCAGGTGAATGAAGAGTTAAGATAAGTTTCTTGACATGGGTTTGCAAGGATAAAAAAGCTTATTTTTCTGCCTGTCCCTGATATCAAATAATGTTCTAGAAAAAAAATAACATTGGTTTGCGACTTCAGGTCTGTTTATCACACAATCTTGTATATATTGGCAGCAACTTAATAACTTTATATTTAATCTGTTCCGCTAATATTTTTCCCTTCTCCTTTCCAAAATGGCCCTGGGAACTTTATGTAATAGATAATGGCTTGTCAGATTTGATTTCCACTTAATCTGGTAGAAAGACTTTCTGATAAAATGTCAAAGCCCAGTGGATAAAACTTTAGTCATCATTCCATCCCTGAAACTCATTGTAAGCCAGCATTTATCCATTTTATAAACTTTCAGAGAATAGCAATTCTTCACTTTCACCACACCAAGTATTTATGTCAATATTCTGTTCATCTGAGACTACTTTCATCCCCCCCCCCGTCTCTATTTTCTGTCTTGTTAAGTAATTACTGGATAGAACTTACAGTTTCACATGTAAATCATCTCCCTATCCATCACCCTAATTCATACAATGAATTTTAATTCTCTCCATAAACTGTTTCTTAACTTGAGTTGCTCAAATAGGCCAATAAAATGTAATATGGATTTCCTACATGATTCTTCTTAGAGAGGAGCTGACTTGACATTAGCCCTAAATCTTATCTATGTGCAAGATGAATGAGAATCATTTAGCTCACACTGTTCTCTCTGTGTGTATACCCATGCTTATTAGTTTGCATGTGTGCACACATTTATGTAGAAGCCAAATGCCCACCTTTGGTAGTATTCTCTAGGCTCAAGTCACCATAGTTTTTGGAGATAGCTTCTCCTGCTCTTGGACAAAACAGACTAAGCTTGATGGCCAGAGAGCCCTCGGGACAGGTCTGTTTCTCCTTACTAACTGTGATTACAATCATGCACTACTCCACTCAGCTCTATTTTTTTTAAAGTCACATGGGTACTGTTGATTGAGGTCCTTATATTTAACACCTATGTGCCAAGTCCTTTAGAGACCGAGCTATCTTCCTGGTCCCAGTCTAAATTATAATCAAGAACAATTTATTCTTGTCTTGTGAAATAATATGATGGAAGGTCTTCAGTGAGGTAGAGACAACATTTTCACTCTTACACATATATCTATATCTCTCTCTATATATCTATTTATATATGTGTATGTATACATCTACATCTATCTATCTCTATCGTATCTCTATCTCTATCTTTATATATGGCTTTCTCCATGTGGTTCTTGAAGTAGTGACATAAGAGTTAAAGTAAGTAAAAGTAAGTAAAGAGTTGAAGTAATAGCTTGCACTATTTGAGGGAACTTAATCAGAGCTGTGTGAAGAAAGTAGCTGAGCAGAAATTGACCACAAAAGACAGCCCTGAAAGGGAAGACAATCTGTCAAGCTGTAGAGGAACTTGTTGGGCTGAACATGGGAATTATTGTTTCCATGGAGACTAATCTTATAAAGCATAGCATGTTGGGAGGAACAGGCAAAATTGTTCAGTGTAAGGAAATGGTTTAGTCCATGTGTGGAAGGAGCAGGGGAGAGATCTGGAGAGCAGGGCCATGGTTGAAGGAAAGAAGGTTAAAACAATCGAACAGAGTGTAAAGGATTTCCCTCACTGTCCTAGGAAAGGGTGGTCCTCAAACTGTTAGATAGAGTTGGTGTGGAAGTCTAGCCTTGAGATCTAGATCCACATTAAATGAGAGAAAGAATTTTGTGTCTGGCTCAGGACACCCTGGTGCAAGAGTGTTCTCATGTGTGATGTAAGGGAAATACAAGGCTCCAAGCCTCACTTACTAGATCTCGATGTTTGTATTAGAATTTTGATCTAGTGTTTTTTCCTTATTTAAAAGCATAACACAAATCCTTAAAGGGAACTTAGAAACTATCAGACAGATCAATGAAAAAACAGAGCCAGCCATAACCTTACACTCCAGAATGGTTGCTTTTACCAGTGTGTAGTGTCTAGTCATTCGTTTTCCCATCTATCTACTCACTTCATTTCAATGATTGGGATTGGACAGAATCTCACCAACTAACTACCTTAATAATTATTATTTTTATAAAAATTGCTTTATTAAAAATTTCCAATAAAAAAATCACACAGGTAGATTGATGTAGTCATTCAAGTACGTGTTTGCATAGACCAAGGTCTATACATTCAATGAACATCTATACAGTGAGAAGGGCCATTCTGAAGCTCTGAAGCTCTAGGCAGGAGAGTCTTCCCACCATGTGGCAGCTTCTTTGAATTCATGGTCATGAAGTCTTTCAAGGTCATGATGTCTTCACTCTAGAACTCGTTTTCTTCCTTGGTAATGTGATTTTCTAGGTAACTTTATTAGGATTACTTTGAGTGGGATGTTTTCCCTAATGAATTTCTCTGCAAATACTTTGTCGATCTGTATTACAGATACCGTTTTTATATAATGATTTTGTAACCTGCAACTTCACTGTTTTTATTAGACCATTTTTTTGATGAACATATATTCGGACATTGTCAACTAAATACTAGCAAAGCAAACTTAGGAATGCACTTAAAAGTGTTCATCACAAACAGGTAGGCTTCATCATACATAAATCAGTGACTGTAATACACAATACAAACAGACTTAAGGAGAGAAACCATGCAATAATTGACACTGAAAAGGCTTTTAACAGAGCACAACATGCCTTCATGATAAAGGACCTGGAGACTTGAGGGACAGATGGCGGATACCTCAGCCCAGTAAAGGTGATGAGCAACAATTAGGCAGCATTTCATCAAATGGAGATGAACTGAGAGTCCAAAGCAAGGAATGAGACAAGGATGCCCTCTCTCCTGTCTCTCATTTGATGGCGTGCTCGGTATTAGGTATAGTAACCAGGCCAGAGAAAGACATAAAAACGAATTTAAACAAGGAAAGGAGCACAGTTAAACTATTCCTATTTGGAGGTGGTATGATTCTTTACTTAAAACACAGAATTGATCTTCTAGAAAGGTCTTGGACCTAAGTACCATATGAGTTATCTTAATGTGATGATTTCTTAGTGTCCTTATACACTCTTGAAGAGCAGAACAGTGCATAGCACAGAGCAAACATTCAACAGGCATTAACCACATTTCAAACCATGCACATGGCATGGCTGCTTAGGTTTCCATGATTTCTGTTACTGTCAGTTTGTTATTTTCATCACGAAGCCCTTCTGTTTTACTATAAATGTACCCAATTATTTTGTCTTCTTTTAGATCATTGTAAATGACCATTACATTTCAAATTTCAACCTCTACCTCCCAATTTCAATGTAGAAGTATGGTTAATTTTGTGTATATTGGTTTTCTATCCTAAGATTTTTTTTATCAAACTCATTTATTTAAAGATTTTTTTCTTGATTCCTTAGAATATTGTATGTAGACAATCATGCCATCTACAAGTAGAGCTTTAATTTTTCCTTTCCAAACTCCGTGGTTTCTGCAATATGTTTGGAATCTAGGCTAATTTATCATTTTGTCCCTAACAGTGAATTTCAAGATATCAGTACAATTATCTTGCAGAATATACCAGAAATTTTTGTTTTGTTATTTCGTTGTAGTGCTATTTAACTTATCTATTTCTGCAGTTCTTATAAATTGGATGTCAGGTGTAGATGCTTGAGCAGATTGTTAAGTATTCGGGCTAGAGATGTCGCGTTGTCCCATTATCTCTGACTCTGGCTTGGCTCCCCTGGATGAGGGTGGATTGCTCAATTGCTCCCTTCCAGGGGTGCATTACAGGTTTTAGTTTGAAGTTCGTACCACAATCCTGAGGGAGTTCACTTCTCTTTAATAAGTGTTTGGAACACAGTTGTGTTTTTAATTTCATATATGATTTTTAATTATTTTGTTCCTTACTCACATAGTGTCTGACATTCTCCTGTAGTAGTTGTAATCAGAATTGAATTAGGGTTTTTTTTTTTTTCTGAAACATCAGGGTACATGCCTAGTTATTTTCTTTTTATTATGGATTTTCTGGTGCATGATAGAATATCATCCCTTTTTCCTCTACCTCCATTCTCCTTTTTCTTTCTTTTACTGATGTCACATGAGAGCATATGTTTTTCAATTTTTGTCTTTTGTCCTTCTGACACTTGGATCTCTCCAATATGGCCAGTGAGTAAGTGCTACTTTAAATTGGGCCTACTATTCTTTTAACATAAATTATTGTCCTTTAGAACTTGGTTGCTTTGGGTACAAGATGTTTCAGCTTCAACATTGCTTTGTTTCTGGCCCAGGTCTAAAAATCAATTAATTAATGCTTGGTTCCTTTTTCACTCTTCTTGACTTTGATTTGAATGTCACAAAGAGAAAACAATTTCTCTCCATACTGTGAAGTAATTCCAAGGACCTTATTATCTTCCATACTTTCTATATTAGAAGGCATCATTAATGCCAAGGTCACTGTTTCTAATCTTTTGTTAAACGTGAGCTCTAAGCTATGCATCCTCCAGAAATTAAGATGTATTAAAAAATGTCCACAGCTCGGTCCCCAGCTCCAGAAAAACAAAACAAAACAAAACAAAAAAATGTCCACAGCTTTGGCAGAACAGAGTTCATGAGGTTCCACTTGTATAAAGAATTTAGGAATATGATGGGAATAAAATATGACCTTCAAATTAAGATGGACTGCGGGTATTGACTCTGCCCTGGTGGCAAAGGAAATCCCAAGGCTATGTAACAATTTAATTCTTAGCTTACATGGATGAGAGAATAAATGTATACGTGTATAAGCTTAGTGGCTCAGCCACTGGGGAAGTAAGGAGAGATAATGTAGTTTTGTTTTATTTCCCAAGGCCTTTTCTGAACCAGTGAACAATTGTTGAGAATGATGTATTATGTATGTATGTATGTATGTATGTATGTATGTATGTATGTATGTATGTATATGTATGTATTCTAAATATATAATATACATATATCTAAATTTATAAAAACAGATGCATATTGCCTGTGTTCAGTTGTCTTATAGCTCATGGTAATCTCTTGGTACCCACAGATGTGATAGGTATGAAGACACAGAAAGAGGATATCTGGTCCGGACAATGTATATAGAGAGGTAATTGCAGTGAAGGTATGTAAATATATACATATATCCATAATACACACATTCATAATAATCCATCCATTCACCCATACATACATACATACATACATACATACATACATACATGTGTGTTTGCATGTGTGTGTGCATGCTCACCTGTGTGTGTGTGTGTATGTGTGTGTGTGTGTGTGTGTGTGTGTGTGTGTATACGTGTGTGTGCAGAGATTCCTAGAGGAAATGACTCCATCCACTGAGGTCTCACAGGATTTCAGAACATGAGGCTGAGAATCTTTGATTTGTGGTCTAAGTATTTAGGCCATGTTCGTCAGTTGTTTCTTGCTCTGTCCTAAAACGCATGAAATGTCTCTTTTTTCTTGAGTTTTTTTTTCTTCTGCAAGGTCTCATATTTCATGTTTCCCTGTGTCCAGTAAGGGTGGATAGCATGGGCAGGGATCCTCGCATGTGGTTGATGACTCTGTAGTCCACATGACACTGTGCTGTAGTGGGCTGCAGTGACTGGCTGCCAGAGTTCTGTGCTTCTCATTCTGGGTAACTTACATTGTATTTCTCAGTCCTTCACATTTCCCCATTTCATTACTTTTCCAGTCAACAGTTGCAGGCTGGTGATAAATCTCCTTGTCACCTAGCATCACATTTCCTGGTAAATGGTTATTTCTGAAATCTCATTAAGACTCTCCATCAGCGAGTGAGTGGTTGGGAAGTCCTTTCTGCATATCTCCTCTAACGCACAGAGGCAGCACCACATGCAACCTTTGGTAATGTTATACATGCAGTGATTCTCCCTAGGAGTTGGGGAGGACATCTGGACTGTGAGGAGAGGCCTGCTGAGCTTAGAAGTGGTTTGCTGAGATCCCAGCAAGCTTTCTACCTCCCAACCCTGGCTGATACACACACATTGGGAATCTACTAAATCTCTCAATTCCCATCACATAGAAGCAGCTCCCCTAGGAGTAGTGAAGACAACCTTCTTGCACTTAGAAATGTGAAAACATTTTGTTTCGATCAGGTTTGGCTACCGTTTCTCCAGCGTTTGCTAAAGGTGCTTCCAGATAAAAGTAGCTACAAGGGGTTAATGAGCTAGAATTAGGACACAAGAAGAACAGGCCGTCACTGTGGTCCTCGAAGGTTTCAGGGGCCTACTGGGTCTAAGTGATCAGGTAAGATGTTGTGACATAAAGGACAAGGATGAATGTCAGAAAGAGTTCCTTAGAAGGTGCTTGCAGGTCGGGAACCTGAGAGGACTGACAGCTCTAGGGAAAGCTAAATGCTGACATGTTCAGGATGCTTTGACCTTTCGTCCATGTTCTGAGACATCTGGGAACTTCCAACTTGCTTCAGTTTTTCTGCTACCCCTAGGGAATGAATGGCTTGACCTTGAAGACAAAAGGAAATGGGTAAGGTAACGCCATCATGCCCCAACTTTATTTTATTTCTGCCTAGCCACTTCCAGGCCTTCCACTCCTGTGACAGCCACATCAGCCTTGGGAACGCTTTTGGCATATAGTTCACGACCTTGAACATGATCCAGACATATTAACCAGAATAACTGGTATTTATGCAATCTTAAACACAACACCAAAATAACTAAGAGGGAGTGTAAATCAAAAATAATTGTCATGTGCTGTCTGGAAAACCATGCGGAGATTTGCAAGAAATAAGATGCTACTAGGCCACTCTAAATCCCTTACCGACATTCAGATCTCCCTCCCTTATTTTGAGCACTGATGTAATGGTAGTTTGGTCTTTTAAAAAACAATGCTGCACCTCTGAACTTGGGCACCAAGAGACTTTTCAGAAGCAGGAGTCTGCTCTTGGCTTGGGAGTTAATAAAAGGTCTCAAAGCTTTCAATTGGCTTCGTCAGTGAGGTTGTCAATAACTATCCCACATGGATCATTTTATAAAACGGTGTTGTGACTGTATTGCATAGCAAGGGTAAAGCAGCAGCAGGAAGCCGACCTCTGTTGGCAGCAGGGAGAGCCTAGCAACCGAGGGTTAAGTGCTGAGCACAGTAGTAGTGGCCCAAGAAAAATGGCCGCCTGGCACTATATTATTCTTCAGGAGAGGAGACAAATCTGCTTGTCATGTCTGCTGTTATGAATCTGTGTAAAAGTCTTGGAAGGAAGACTCGGTGTCATCAACCCTCAATACAATTACTTTAAGTCTTGGCTAGAGTTTTACCATAAATTACACCGCCCTTGGATTTATAGGCTTTAAGGGACTGATGTAAGAGATATTGAACACTGGAAAAGATGCTGATGCAGGACCTTTTTTTCCCCTCTCTGATGTTCAAAGAATGCTCTCTTCCTTTGAATCATGGATGTGTTAATAATTTATTTGTATTGTCTTTCCTCTCTCTGTTTCTCCTATACTTGTGTAGTCCTGGGGAGGGCCGTACACGAGATGCAGTCCACAGCTCTGGCTTTTTGCAGGTTGCTGGTGAAGGCGATTTGGTGCCATCTGTCAAGCTTGGGTGGAGCCTTCGAAGGTTAGAGAAGAGAGGGTCCTCCTCTTACTGAGTCTGGGGAAATGAATGCTCCAGAAAGGGAAGACAATGGTGGAGTTGGTGGAATACTTGATTCCAAGAGGACATGCTAATGTGTGGCATGCAGATAACTGTGGGCAAGTCCTTTGAAGTCCTTTTCCCTCACAGCAGACAAGGCTTGTCTCTTGGATGCCTATTCCAGTTAAAAGCAGTTATTCTAAAAGCAGGTTTCAGTCACAAGATATGTTTTAAAGTGATCAAATGTTCAAGTCCCTACCTTATTTACAAAGTATATGTATTATATATATGTGTGTATATATATATATATATATTCACTCATGCATATATTTGATACAGGTTTGATACAGGGTCTCATTCACTCATGCATATATTTGATACAGGTTTGATACAGGGTCTCATGTAGCCTCCTGATATGAGGCTGGCCTTAAATTCAATATGTATCTGAGGATGACATTGGATTCTCGATGCTCCTTCCTGGATCTCTAGGAGCTGTGATTACAAGCCTATACTCCTGTGCCTATTGTATGCAGTAGTGGGGATCCAACCAGGGCTTTCTTAAAGCCAGGCAAGTACTCTACTAACAGTTAAATCTTCAGTCTGAAATAATTATATTTTAGTAGATTAATAGGTTAAATGTTTTCTGTAAACATGCGTCTAGGCATAAGTAAGGAGAGTCTTTTAAAGTTAACATATTTTTGGAGTTTATATGGCAGATAGGCTACATTTACACTCCCCCTTGGTGAGGTGACTTTGCCAGATGCAAAGGACATAAATTCAGGTCGAATTATTTGAAAGAATCAGGGTACAATTAACAAGTTAATAAATGCAATTATCAAGTTTATATAAAGGCTTCCTCTTCTGCCCTGAATGAATGGATAGATAGATAGAAGATAGATAGATAATAACATAAACAGAAGGAAAAGCATAACCTTAGTCAATCTTTAATCCTTGGGTACAACTGTACTTCACCAAATTAATAAACTATTATTCAACAAATGTGTTCTAATGAAATTGAAGCACCTGGGCGCTCTTGGTACAGTTACCTACAGTCAAGGCCAGTTGACTTACCCACTCTCAAGGATGCTTGATAGGTATTACTATTTAAGAGATAATTTACAAGTAAGGAAGCATCCGGGGCTTGCTGTGGGGAGGAACTCGGCCATGCAAGGAGGGCCAAGTATGTAATGGGAGAGAAGTTGGAAGCAGACTAGGGAATGAAGTGGATAACCCTTAGGAGGTTCCTGGATCCGTGTGGTCTGTTGCTATTTCAGAATCTAACACCAGAGCAGGGAGATGTGCTTGGGATATATGGAGACATTTCTGAGGGTTTACTCATACTTAGCTAGTCCACAGGACACTAACATGAACCTGTGAGCTATTTATCAAAAATTTGAAAACTCTAAGAAAATTTTGCATTCATTCAAATAATGTCAAATAGACTAGAACACCAAGTGTCTTTGCTTTGGGCTGGGATTATTTAAGTTCATTGTTACAATAAATTTGCCTTGATCTATTCAGAGTTCTGACAGTTGGCAGCTGTATTTGTCAGACTAAGGACAAGAGAAAATGAGTTATTTCTTAATGTGCTATCTTTGTAGACAAAAAATGTTCCAAATGATGAGTTCTTCAGGAGGGAGTGAAAGTAAGACTATACTGGTGAACTAGTTGTTGATTAGTAAATAAATTCCCTCTCTGTTGGCTCTCTTGTCCTGTCCCTGTACTCTGGGGCCTCAAAAATCCTTCATGACTAAGTCATAAATTTAATTTTTATTATTATTACAAGACAAAAACAATCTTGATCTTTCTGAATAGAGATATATCTCATCTAAACAAATACAAGAAAGTGCGGCCTAAGATAAGTGGTATTTTCTAGCCATCCATAAAATTATATTTTCTTATTCTTGGTAAGATTTAAGAGTTTGCATTTTTATCATTGGCCATACAAGATGAGTAAGAAAATAGTCTGCCTCAACTTTGAGAAATTCCGGCCTGGGAACTAAGAGTCTCAGGAGCCCTAGTTAGCTCCTCATGTTTCTTTGGAAAACAAGATATCTCATTTTATAAAAGTCCTCTCAGACTTCCCCCTCCTCTCTACCTTCCCAAAGCTATATCCTTTCTTGTTTCCTTTTTATTAGAAAATAAATGGGCATCTAAAAAATTAGGGAAATGCAATAAAATAAAACAAAAACAAACCTGATAGGACAAAACAAAAACCATACCAAACAAACAGAAGAAAAAGACAAAAAACATCATAAAAGTCTCCCCCAAACAAACAAAACCCACCACCATCACCATCACCACCACCATCACCATCACCACCACCACCCCACCACCACCACCACCACCATCATCACCATCACCACCACCATCACCATCACCATCACCACCATCATCACCACCACCACCATCATCACCACCATCACCACCATCATCACCACCATCACCATCACCACCACCATCACCACCACCACCATCATCACCACCATCACCATCACCACCACCATCACCATCACCACCACCATCACCACCACCACCATCATCACCACCATCACCATCACCACCACCATCACCATCACCACCACCATCACCACCACCACCACCATCACCACCACCACCACCATCACCACCATCACCACCAAAAGAAATGAAGAAACAGCACAGGAAACACATATAGACATAGATGCACACACATTGGAACACACAGAAATCCCCTAAAACCATGAACACAATGTCAGAAACCAGCAAAAGTCCTGTAGGCCAATAAAAAAAAATTGGGGGAAAGAAAAGCCCAGAATATCACTGAATTTATTTTCTGGGGGCTGTCTACTGCTAGACATTTGGGCCTACTCTTAAATGTGTTTGTATACCCAGGGAGACTCTGTTGGAGAAAACTAATTTTTCTTTTGGGAGTGGTTACCAATTGAAGATAGTTTCTGGGTTTGGGGTAGGGATTTGTGTCTACTTCTCTCAGCACTGGGACGCCATTGGGCCCAAGCCTGTCCAGGTCCCGTGCAAGTTGCCACAGTCTCTGTAAGTTCATATGTGCACCAGTCCTACTGTGTTTAAGAGACCTTGTTTGGGAGGCTGGAGAGATGGCTCAGCTCTGTCCACTCTTCCAGAGATCCTGCGTTCAATTCCCAGCAGCCACATGGTGACTCACAACCATCTATACTGAATCTGATGTCCTCTTCTGGTGTGTAGGTGTACATGCTGATTCAGCATTCATATACATAAAATAAAATAAATAGATAAAACATTTTTTTAAAAAGTAGTCTTGTGTTTTTAGAGTCCTCCATCCCATCTGGCTCTTATAATCTTTCCTTCTCCTCTTATACAGGGTTTCTTGAGCACCCGTTTAGAACCAAGTGTTTCAGGGTCTCACCCTCTCTGCACATTGTTCGCCTGTGGGTCCCTGTATTTATTCACATCTCTTGCAGGAGGAAGCTTCTCTGAGTATGGTTGAGTAAGACGCTGAGCTGTGTGCATAGGGAAATGTTGTTAGGAGTCATTGTGTTTCTATGTTCCTTTAGCAGAACAGTAATAGTTAGTTTTCTCCTAAGTCCCTGGCCAGTCTAGTTCAGGTTCTTAGACACATTCATTATGTTCAGGATGGGTTCCATTTCATGTAGAAAGCCTTAAATCCAATCAGACATTGGTTGGTTAGTCCCATAATCTTTGAGGCACTATTGTACCAGTGTGCCATGCACATAGGTCACCGTTTTAGGTAGAAGGTTTTATAGCTAGGTGCTGTCTTTGGTACTGAGCAGGTACCTTCCACTACCATGACCACTAGGAGTAGGAGTGAAGGCTCTAGGTAGACAGCAGGCCAATTTCTCCATGTTTAATGTACTGTGCAGATATTGTCATCTACAAATTTACTGTAAACTTGTGGATAGCAACCTATGGCTTTGGCAATATCCTGAGTTGTTAGGGGTTTCCCAGGGGGCCCCATTTGGCCAACACCTTGATGAGATATAATGTATTCTTGGAACTGGAGGCTTCATTTGGTGCCTAGAATGTCTAGTTGGGTGGGGCTCTGTCTCCCTGTTATTTGTCAATTCCATTTAGGTCACCTAAATGTGGATGTTTATACTCATGTATATATTTTATGTGTGTATATGTATATATTTTAGGAAGCTTCTACTACATTGGGTTTTTATACAGCTCCTCAGACAGGATAATTTTTTCTAGCTCCATCCACAAATTTCATGATTTCATTTTTAAAATAGCTGAGTAATAGTCCATACTTATTTTCTTTATTCATTCTTCCACTGATAGATATCTAGTTTGTTTCCAACTTCTGCCTATTATGAGTAGAGTAGCAATGAACACGGTTGAACATGGTCTCTGTAGTAGAATGTAGAGTTCTTTGGGTATGTGCTCAAGAATGGTGCATCTGGGTCTTGAGTTATCTCTATTGCCAGCTTCCCAAGGAACTGCCACATGGATTTCCACAGTTTCTGCACACGTTTATAGTTCTCCCACTAGCAATAAATGAGTGTTCCCTTTACACTACATCCTCACTAGCGTGACCTGTTATTTGTTTTATTGATCTTCTGACTTATATAAGATGAACTCTCAAAGTAGGTTTGATTTGCATTTTCCTTGTGACCAAAGAATAGTGAAAATATTTTTTAGTTCTCCTCCTTAAAAGTTCCTCTTTTAAGAAACCTCTATTTAAATCTGTACCCCATTTTAAATTGGGTTATTTGCTTGATGCCCAGAGTTTTGAATTCTTTTTATATTTAAGATATTAGTCCTCTATAGGATGTGGAGTTGGTAAAAGAAAACATTTTCCTATTCTGGAGCCTGCCACTTTGTCTAGATGATGGTGTGCTTTTCCATACAGTTGCCTTTCAGTTTTATGAGGTCTCATTTATTAATTTTTGTTCTTAGTGCCTCTGCTATTGGTATTCTGTTTAGTAAGTCCTTTCCTATGCTAATGAATTCAATAATTCAAGACTATTCCCCATTTCCTCTTTTACCAGATACAATGAATGTGGCCTTATGTTGAAGTCTTTGATCCATTTGGAGTATTTTGTGCAGGGTGATAAGTATGCATATAAATGAATTCTTCTACTGGCAACCATCTAGTTTAACCAGCATCATTTAGTTTGATCAGCATCATTTGTTGAAGATACTATCTTTTCCCCCAGAATACATCTATGACTTCTTTACAGAAAATTAGGTGTCCACATGTGTATGGATTTATGTCTGGTTCTTCAATTCAATGCCATTGATCGATCACTGTATCTACTCTTATGCCAATATGATGCCATTTTATTACTATAACTTTGTAGTACAATATAAGGTCAGGAATGGTGGTACATCTAGCATGTCTTTTGTTATTCAGAATTGGTGTTTAGCTTTCCTGTTCATGTGTGTGTGTGTGTGTGTGTGTGTGTGTGTGTGTGTGTGTGCGCGCGTGTGCACGCGTATGTGTGTGTGTTGTGTATTTGTGTGTATGTTTCCATATGAAGTTGAAAAGTTGTCTTTCAAGTTCTGTGAATAATTGAGTTAGAATTTTGATGAGTATTGCACTGTATCTGCATATCACTTCTGGTAGCATGGCCATTTTTCCAACGTTAATCTTACCGACCCATGAGCATGGAAGGTTTTCACATCTTCTGATATCTTCTTTAATTTATTTCTTCATGTTTTAAAGTTTTTATCATATCTTGGGTAGAGTTATCCCGATACGTTTTATGTTTCCTGAGGCTACTGTGAAAGATGCAGTACCCCTGATTTCTTTCAGTGTCCGTTAGTCATTTGTTTACAGGAAGGCTACTGATTTCTCTGTTGTTTTAACTTTGCATCCACCTATTCTGCCGAAAGTGTTTGTTGGCTGTAGGAATTCCCTGATGAAAATGCTTATGGTCATTTATGTACACAATCATATCACTTACAAACAACACAGCGACTTTTCACTCCCTGTTTGCATTGCCTTGATCTTGTTCAGTAGTTCCATTATTCTAGCTAAGACAAGCTCTACTGAATAGTTATGGAGGGAGTGGTAAACCTTGTCTTGTTCCTGACTTTAGTGGAAATGCTGTGCATCTATCTCCATTCAGGTTGACATAGGCTATGGACTTGCTATAAACTGTCTTTATTGTGTTGAGGTATGGCTTTTGTAACCCTTCTCTTTCCAGGACTCTTATCAAGAAAGAGTGTTGGATCTTTGTCTAAGGTTTTTTCTGTTACTAATGAGATGATCATGTTGTTTTTTACTTTCAGTTTGTTATATGATGAATTGATTTATTGATTGATGTATGTGGAACCATCCCGGAATCTCTGGAATGAAGCATACTTGGTCATGGTGGATGAAGAGCAAGATATCTTAGAGAATCACCACTCTATTTTTTTTGTTTGTTTGTTTATGATCCAAGACAGAATCACTACTAGAAAATAAAACAAAATTCCAGGATGAGCGTTTTGTTTTCTCCACCCCAAAGATCTTACTGAATATTTATGTTTGAGGGAGTATTAAACATACAAGTGTTTACCCAGAGTTCACCCAGTTCATTTACTTCTAGAATAAAGCAAGTTTAGCTGTTAAGAATTATGGATGACTGGTGCTGGGAAGATGCCTCAGGGATTAAAAGCAAGTAACGCTTTTGCAGCAGGTCTGAGTTCTGGCCTTGGTGGCATCATATTGAGCAGCTCACAATTGTCTGTACCTTTACCTTACCTCCAAGAGTTCCTTAGCCCTCTACTGGCCTCTGCAGGAACTTGCACTCACATGAACTCTTGCACCTATAGATACCCAACTAACCAATAATCCTTTAGAAAGTGTGGGTGAAAAAGCACTTCTGAGTCTGGCTCTGTAGAAGATAAGCAAGAGATAGGGAAGGAAGGACTCAAAAGGAGAAGAGCCACATGGCCTGGGCCACTGCATTTTTCCCGAGAGGGTATTGAGTGCTTCTGTCATTGTTTAAGCTCAAATAGTGGCTTGCATAAGGTGTGCTCCACAAGGTTAGGTACAGGGTGGATATAGGTTAGAAAGACAAGGATTTCTCAAAACTACTTCGAACTTTTCAGTTCTTCTTGGGGAAAATTCAAGCAACAGATGGCGTTTCTCAAAGCAATAGTTCTCCTAGTATCACTTTGGCCTCTCACCAGAGGAACACATCTCAGTGATTGAAGCTCATCCTCCCGACTGTCTAGCTCCTGGGAACCCACAGGGCTTGGGAGTGTTCTTTGCATGGCAAAGCCATAGGTCACTGGTGACAGGGTCTGCTGACCTAGAGTCTGGCTTCTCTAATAACTCCCGATGCTTCTTTTTCTTTAACAGGGCTGTGTTTTTATTTGTTTTAAATCTGTCATAATTTAAATAGTGCAGAAGGATTTTTAAAAACTAGTTATGGGTTGGTTTCTTTGCTAGGGACATCTCTATCATCCTTACATAAGGGAAATGTGTCACCTCTGAGATAATGCTGACATCTTTTAACTGCATTACTACTGAGATAGTAAGGTGTGATTTATTGTATCAGAGAAGGAATATTGGATGCAGTGTCAAACAATTATGGGGTGGGGGGAGCCTCATACATTAAGAAAAAGCTCGGCCAAGGGAAACATTTACTTTCTCACTTTTTCTTCCTTTTAAACTGTTTTTTTTTAAACTCCCTGAGGAAAAAGATAGAAAAAGTCACATTCTAGATTTTATTAAAAGTATATTCTCCCTTTTTTCATCCACTCCCATCAAAAAAAAAAATCAGACCAGAATTTTCAAGAAACTTGACATAAGATTGTCTTGAGACACAGCCGAATCTCTTACTGAACTTTTGAGGGACTCCGTTATCGGGTATAGTATATTTCTTTGCTGTCTAATCCCATTGAATTGTGCTTTATACAGCTATAAAGTCCATGTTTAAGTTCAGGCTGTTCAACCACACCCCGCAGGTCCTGGACTCTGTGCTAGGACGGCCATACTAATACTGATCCTCACACCAGAGCTCACCTGTAACTCTCCAACTTTCAATTCTGGGGATAATGAAGTTGTTAGCCAGTTGTTAACTATTTTACTTTCAGTTATTTCATTCTACATTCAGCTCACTATTTACTTGTTGAGGAAGAAGAAAAAGATGGAGTTATTACTATTACTAAAACCAGAATTTAATTGCAGCACCTCTTTAGAACCTGGCACACTTTCAGGACTGTATCAGGACACCAGGACACTGTCCTCATTAGGAGCATGTGAATAATTTAAGGGAAAAGTTTAGGAAGACATTTTCAACATTTTCTTCCACTGCTTATTTAACAGCTAATTATTCAAAATACAGTCTTCCCAGGGAGAAGAACCTCAGGGCTCAGCCATTATTTATCTACATTTAGCTGGGGGAAGAGAAAGAATTCAACTAGTTGAATGGTGAAGTTCCAAGGGAATAAGGTAGTTCTTTGTGCCACTGTCACCATTTATGAAAAAAGGTAAAGCAAAAGAGAAGATTAAAAAGACAACCAAGGGGATAGAGAGATGGCTCCACGGTTGAGCACACCTGCTGCGCAATCCTGGGGACCAGAGCTTGGATCTCAGCATCCGAACAAGTTGGGCATTTGCACAGATGCTTGTAGTCCCGGCTCCTAGAAGAGTAGAGACAGGAAGATTGCTGGGCTGGGCCACACTAGTTTCTAGCCTCACTGAGAAAACAAGAGGGGCAGGTTTACGGAGAAACCCTGCAACCCATGAATTAATAGAGTAACGATGGAGTGGGGAGATCTGATGACCTCTTCTGGTTTCCATGCATGCAAGGGGTGTACACACCGCCTCCTATGTGGGCACACATACTGAAAGTCAGCGACAAACAAATTGGCAGAAACAAAACCAACCAAATCACGAAAACAAACTTAGTAATGAAAGGGGAGATTAATGAGCTAGAAAAATCATGCTGGAGCAAATATTGCAAACAACAGAGATTTGCGCTTTTGGAAGAGATGGCGAAGGGTAGCTTCCCACGTAGGGAGAGATTTAGTCACAGAACCCTGAAGAGGTTTATTTCAGCAAAGGTCACGTTAGGATGAACAGGGCTTATCCTGAGGCAGGAGGGAGTGCAATGGGATTGAGGGAAGAGCTTCAGGGCTGATGAGAGATCACTCACTGAAAGCGGTATGCGGGGAGTTGACTTATTTTCTTTCCCCAGAGAGACAAGAGCCAGCTATTTGTTCTGAAATGTTTACCTACATAAGGCAGAGACGAAGACAGATGATTCTGAAAGTCTCCCGAAGCTTAAAAGTTTCTGTTCTCTGATGGTTCATGTGATATGGTTACCCTTTGAGCGATGCTTGGGGTAGCAAGCCCCAAATCTTCCAGTTAAGTCTCCAAATCTATCTTTTTTTTCTCATCTTCCTTCCAAGATTTCTTCAGAACTTGACTGATGCATATAAATGGAAACAACGTTTCAGATGCTAGTGAAGCTTTGTGTGCTAGGCAAACACGGTCCTACACAGACACATTCGAATCTTTAAACACTTAAGAAAGTCATTGACAGAGCTCCATCCCTCACATAGAAATGAAAGGATGGAGACAGTCTTGCCTGACCAAATACAGAGGGAAAATTTCCCCCCTAATTCAAACTGCTCTCATTAGACATGCTATGGAGAGAGAAGCTACTAGAACCCACTGCTTTTTAAAAAATCTTAAACTGTGTAACTTTGGAAAGTTACTTAACCTTCCTGACTTCCATGTCTCTAATTCTTTGGGAACTGCTTAATTTCCTTGACAAGGTTTTATAGGAGCCCACTGTAGAACTCATTAACCTTCATATGTTTTGTATGTACCATTCATACTTCCGATTGAGGAAGATCTAATTCCCCAGAGGAAGACTTCAAGAACAGTTGGCTCTCTCTTTTTTTTTTTTTTTTTTTTTGGCTTTTATATTTTTCCTGTGCGATTTATTCATGATTTGTTCATACAGTTTTATTCTTTTTAACAGGGCTAGAGTTATTATACGCATATGCTCCTGTGGATATCTCTCTGCCCCAGAAAATGTGCATATGCCTGCACACATGCACAAAATCTACTTTAAACACCATTTCACGGGGTTCTTCATTCTTTATTTTTTTTCTTTTTTCTTTTTTCTTTTTTTTTTTTGGAGCTGGGGACCGAACCCAGGGCCTTGCGCTTGCTAGGCAAGCACTTACCACTGAGCTAAATCCCCAGCCCCTCTTCATTCTTTTTTTTTAAATTAACTTGAGTATTTCTTATATACATTTCGGGTGTTATTCCCTTTCCCGGTTTCCGGGCAAACATCCCCCTCCCCAATTCTTTATGGGTGTTCCCCTCCCCATCCTCCCCCCATTGCTGCCCTCCCCCCAACAATCTAGTTCACTGGGGGTTCAGTCTTAGCAGGACCCAGGGCTTCCCCTTCCACTGGTGATCTTACTAGGATATTCATTGCTACCTATGAGGTCAGAGTCCAGGGTCAGTCCATGTATAGTCTTTAGGTAGTGGCTTAGTCCCTGGAAGCTCTGGTTGCTTGGCATTGTTGTACATATGGGGTCTCGAGCCCCTTCAAGCTCTTCCAGTTCTTTCTCTGATTTCTTCAACGGGGGTCCCGTTCTCAGTTCAGTGGTTTGCTGTTGGCATTCGCCTCTGTATTTGCTGTATTCTGGCTTTGTCTCTCAGGAGCGATCTACATCTGGCTCCTGTCAGCCTGCACTTCTTTGCTTCATCCATCTTGTCTAATTGGATGGCTGTATATGTATGGGCCACATGTGGGGCAGGCTCTGAATGGGTGTTCCTTCTGTGTCTGTTGTAATCTTTGCCTCTCTATTCCCTGCCCAGGGTATTCTTGTTCCCCTTTGAGAGAAGGAGTGAAGCATTCACATTTTGATCATCCGTCTTGAGTTTCCCTTGTTCTAGGCATCTAGGGTAATTCAAGCATTTGGGCTAATAGCCACTTATCAATGAGTGCATACCATGTGTGTTTTTCTGTGATTGGGTTAGCTCACTCAGGATGATATTTTCCAGTTCCAACCATTTGCCTACGAATTTCATAAAGTCATTGTTTTTGATAGCTGAGTAATATTCCATTGTGTAGATGTACCACATTTTCTGTATCCATTCCTCTGTTGAAGGGCATCTGGGTTCTTTCCAGCTTCTGGCTATTATAAATAAGGGTGCTATGAACATAGTGGAGCACGTGTCTTTTTTATATGTTGGGGCATCTTTTGGGTATATGCCCAAGAGAGGTATAGCTGGATCCTCAGGCAGTTCAATGTCCAATTTTCTGAGGAACCTCCAGACTGATTTACAGAATGGTTGTACCAGTCTGCAATCCCACCAACAATGGAGGAGTGTTCCTCTTTCTACGCATCCTCGCCAGCATTTGCTGTCACATAAGTTTTTG
Organism: Rattus norvegicus; assembly: GCF_021556685.1. Taxonomy (NCBI): domain Eukaryota; kingdom Metazoa; phylum Chordata; class Mammalia; order Rodentia; family Muridae; genus Rattus; species Rattus norvegicus. The sequence goes on from NC_141537.1 coordinate 65,156,943, forward strand.
ATCTTAGCCATTCTCACTGGTGTGAGGTGAAATCTCAGGGTTGTTTTGATTTGCATTTCCCTTATGACTAAAGATGTTGAACATTTCTTTAGGTGTTTCTCAGCCATTCGGCATTCCTCAGCTGTGAATTCTTTGTTTAACTCTGAAACCCATTTTTTTTAATCAATTCTGAATTTCTTTTTTTATTATTATTAACTTGAGTATTTCTTATATACATTTCGAGTGTTATTCCCTTTCCCGGTTTCCGGGCAAACATCCCCCTCCCCCCTCCCCTTCCGTATGGGTGTTCCCCTCCCCACCCTCCCCCCATTGCCGCCCTCCCCCCAACATTCTAGTTCACTGGGGGTTCAGTCTTAGCAGGACCCAGGGCTTCCCCTTCCACTGGTGCTCTTACTAGGATATTCATTGCTACCTATGAGGTCAGAGTCCAGGGTCAGTCCATGTATAGTCTTTAGGTAGTGGCTTAGTCCCTGGAAGCTCTGGTTGCTTGGCATTGTTGTACATATGGGGTCTCGAGCCCCTTCAAGCTCTTCCAGTTCTTTCTCTGATTCCTTCAACCGGGGTCCTATTCTCAGTTCAGTGGTTTGCTGCTGGCATTCGCCTCTGTATTTGCTGTATTCTGGCTTTGTCTCTCAGGAGCGATCTACATCCGGCTCCTGTCAGCCTGCACTTCTTTGCTTCATCCATCTTGTCTAATTGGGTGGCTGTATATGTATGGACCACATGTGGGGCAGGCTCTGAATGGGTTTTCCTTCAGTCTCTGTTTTAATCTTTGCCTCTCTCTTCCCTGCCAAGGGTATTCTTGTTCCCCTTTTAAAGAAGGAGTGAAGCATTCACATTTTGATCATCCGTCTTGAGTTTCCCTTGTTCTAGGTGTCTAGGGTAATCCAAGCATTTGGGCTAATAGCCACTTATCAATGAGTGCATACCATGTATGTCTTTCTGTGATTGGGTTACCTCACTCAGGATGATATTTTCCAATTCCAACCATTTGCCTACAAATTTCATAAAGTCATTGTTTTTGATAGCTGAGTAATATTCCATTGTGTAGATGTACCACATTTTCTGTATCCATTCCTCTGTTGAAGGGCATCTGGGTTCTTTCCAGCTTCTGGCTATTATAAATAAGGGTGCTATGAACATAGTGGAGCACGTGTCTTTTTTATATATTGGGGCATCTTTTGGGTATCTGCCCAAGAGAGGTATAGCTGGATCCTCAGGCAGTTCAATGTCCAATTTTCTGAGGAACCTCCAGACTGATTTCCAGAATGGTTGTACCAGTCTGCAATCCCACCAACAATGGAGGAGAGTTCCTCTTTCTCAGCATCCTTGCCAGCATTTGCTGTCACCTGAGTTTTTGATCTTAGCCATTCTCACTGGTGTGAGGTGAAATCTCAGGGTTGTTTTGATTTGCAATTCCCTTATGACTAAAGATGTTGAACATTTCTTTAGGTGTTTCTCAGCCATTCGGCATTCCTCAGCTGTGAATTCTTTGTTTAGCTCTGAACCCCATTTTTTAATAGGGTTATTTGTCTCCCTGCGGTCTAAATTCTTGAGTTCTTTGTATATTTTGGATATAAGGCCTCTATCTGTTGTAGGATTGGTAAAGATCTTTTCCCAATCTGTTGGTTGCCGTTTTGTCCTAACCACAGTGTCCTTTGCCTTACAGAAGCTTTGCAGTTTTATGAGATCCCATTTGTTGATTCTTGATCTTAGAGCATAAGCCATTGGTGTTTTGTTCAGGAAATTTTTTCCAGTGCCCATGTGTTCCAGATGCTTCCCTAGTTTTTCTTCTATTAGTTTGAGTGTATCTGGTTTGATGTGGAGGTCCTTGATCCACTTGGACTTAAGCTTTGTACATGGTGATAAGCATCGATCGATCTGCATTCTTCTACATGTTGACCTCCAGTTGAACCAGCACCATTTGTTGAAAATGCTATCTTTCTTCCATTGGATGTTTTTAGCTTCTTTGTCAAAGATCAAGTGGCTATAGGTGTGTGGGTTCATTTCTGTGTCTTCAATTCTGTTCCACTGATCTATCTGCCTATCTCTGTACCAATACCATACAGTTTTATGACTATTGCTCTGTAATACTGCCTGAAGCCAGGGATGGTGATTCCCCCAGAAGTTCTTTTATTGTTGAGGATAGTTTTCGCTATCCTGGGTTTTTTGTTATTCCAAATGAATGTGCAAATTGCTCTTTCTATCTCTATAAAGAATTGAATAGGAATTTTGATGGGGATTGCATTGAATCTGTAGCCTGCCTTCAGGAAAATGGCCTTCTTTACTATAATAATCCTGCCAATCCATGAGTATGGAAGATCTTTCCATCGTCTGAGATATTCCTCAATTTCTTTCTTCAGAGATTTGAAGTTCTTGTATACAAATCTTTCACTTGCTTGGTTAAAGTCACACCAAGATATTTTAATGTTATTTGGGACTATTGTGAAAGCTGTCATTTCCTTAATTTCTTTCAGCCTGTTTATCCTTTGAGTAGAGGAAGGCTACTGATTTGTTTGAGTTAATTTTATACCCTGACACTTTACTGAAGTTGTTTATCAGGTTAAGTAGTTCTCTGGTGGAACTTTTGGGGTCGCTTAAGTACACTATCATATCATCTGCAAATAGTCATATTTTGATTTCTTCCCTTCCAATTTGTATCCCTTTGACCTCCTTTTGCTGTCTGATTGCACTGGCTAGGACTTTGAGTTATTGAATAAGTAGGGAGAGAGTGAGCAGCCTTGTCTAGTCCGTGATTTTAGTGGGATTGCTTCAAGTTTCTCTCCATTTAGTTTGATGTTAGCCATTGGTTTGCTGTATATTACTATTACTATGTTTAGGTATGGGCCTTGAATTCCTATTCTTTCCAGGACTTTTATCATGAAGGGGTGTTAAATTTTGTCAAATGCTTTCTCAGCATCTAATGAAATGACCATGTGGTTCTTATCTTTGAATTTGTTTATATAGTGGCACATTGATGGATTTTCGTATATTAAACTATCCCTGCATGCCTGGGATGAAGCCTACTTGATCATGATGGATGATCATTTTGATGTGTTCTTGGATTTGGTTTGCAAGAATTTTATTGAAATTTATATTGAAAAACTCAGGTTTCATTTTGGCTTTTGTTTGCTCAGAGAAAGCACACAACCCTCTACCCACCAAAAGTTGGAAAAACAAATTATCTTTGGGCAATTGAAGTTCTTTAAAACACCACCCTCACTGTATGTCTTTGCATCTGAATAGAAATGGCAGTTAGTGGTGTGTGCCTTATTATTCTTCAGGTATGGCCTGCTGTATTTCTCAGAGCTTAATGGGTAAAGAATTGTTTCAATGCCTAGCTGTCATGACAGGAGGAGCTATGATGATTGGATTATGCGTTCTCACTGGGACATTGCCACCTTCCTGGGAAAACCTCACTTCCATGTCGGTCAACATTGCTGTGGAAATACATTGAACTGGAGGGTTGGTTTTAGACCCCAGATCCACAGTGCTTTAGAAATATAACCAAAAACTGCTTCATAGCGTTTTGACTTTTACCACTTCTCTTTAAGACTTACTGCTTCTCTTTATGCTTTTATTTCTTCTGATGTGTTTGGTATTTATTATTTGACCATCTGCTGATTGGGTTAAGTGCTTTACAAATGCCTGCAGTTAGAAATACACTCAGGGTTGGGGGATGGCACTTAGTGGTTGGGAGCTTGGCAAGCTTTAAGGGTAGCCTCCAGTACCAAAGTTAATGATTTTAGACCTTCTTTCAAAATGCATTATATATGATATATTCATTATATATGATATATTCATTATTGATATTCATTACATATATGATATATTCATTATATGATCTATTCATTATATGATATATATTCATTACATATATAACTATTATATATGATATATATTAATTCAATATATAATATAGTCATTTTATATAATATCTATGATGCAATATATGATATTATATATATATTCATTATCCTTGAGATGTGGTCTTGCTATACAGCAACTGCTGTCCTCAAGCTCTCATCCTCCTGCCTCATGCTCCCAGAGGCTGGATTTGCAGGCATATGTAACCATGTCTGGCTTCCAGATGGCTCAAGGCATCAGCTTATGATTCCTTTTGTTATAGGTTTAGCCTATGAAACAAACTGGCTGCAGAGCGGGAAAATGTAGCTGTGGAATATATCCATGCTAGGCTTAGTTTACTGTCAAAAGACAGTGAATGCTTAAGAAACACTGGATTTGATTTCCATCAAAACGCGGGTCCTCATGCTGCAGTCCCTCTAACAGCAGCAGTAGGGAAAATTCTCGAAGCTCCTTTCATCTTTTGTACATTGAGGTTTCATATTTAGGATGCAGCCTTTAGGCCATCTAAACCATATACTTAGTTTTCATCTTGCTGGCCTATTTATATATTTGAGGTTAAGATTCAGTATTTTGGTTTATGGCCTGGTTTTCAGTGGTCTAAGGGTAACATTTTAGGATATTTAGGTCAGAGATTGGGCAGAATTTGTGTCTTCTTTGCAATGACATAGTTAATTACTTTTTAATGTAGCAAGAAGCCTTGTAATATAAGCAGTTCCAGGAAAACGTATTTTCCAAATAAGCCCCCTCTCCCTTTTAACTGACAGTTATGTTAAGTTGCCATCCCCAGCTGGCTTCTTGGCTCTCTGCTGGTGACACTTCTTTTATTTCTTAGCAATTGTGAGCATGAAGATTTTCCTGGTTTATCTGAAATGATTAAGCCAGGTTTCTTATGGTCTAGATCTTTGGCTTTGTCTTGATCTCTGCTTTCTGATCACCAGGGTCATCCTTCGTTCTTTAAATAGAGATGAGTATCCATTGTGTTGCCTTGGGTTCTCTTTTTCTATTGGTTACTGAAAAGCAGGGTTGCTCTTCTAATAGGAACATAAGGAAGCGGTAAAGGAAAAGAACTGATCAGTCCCAGGGCCGTGTTTAGGAACACTACACATCTTTCCTGTGTCCCTTTCCTTCTTCTATTAGATCATGTGCCAGAAATGACAAACCTTTGTCAGAGTTGAGGTAGTGGGACATAAGACAGTTTGTCAAGATGCAGAAAGCTTTGTCACACGATGGATGGTCAAGAGTCTGTCTTTGCCAGGGCTTTACAAGTTCTTCTGGTATAGTGACTGTGGCAGGAACACATCAGATCAGAGAGTGTACACTAGATGAGCCCCCCTGGCATTTTCACATTGAAACAGGGATGAGCAAACTGAGTAATTTCCTTTCTTCAAGCCCCCTAGACTTAGAAGAAAATAGGATGTGGCTTCGGCATGACGTCTAAGAGCCCACAGCTAGGTACACTGACCTACTTAGGATCTTATTATTATTGCTATTTTAAGAGAGCTGTTCTCAAAAATTCATAAGACAGGCAAGACTTTGCTTTTTGTGATAGTATGAAGTCTGTGAAAATGCGGTACAATTAGATACAGATTTAAAACCCATTGTTTATCACCGATAACGCAGTGGGCCACTGGGAAAACTTGAGTCACTGAAAGGGAAGATTTAAACATGCAGTTGATCATTCAAACAACGGTAAAGAAATTCCTCTGCTTAGCGTGTGCACATGAAGGTGCTCCAGTTGATATGTGTTCCGTACCAGCTGAGATTATGCAGATGAAAACTGTGACTTTAAAAGAAGGTTGTAAAAAAAGGGACTCTCAAAGTATGCATATATTAGCGATAAGTTACCTTTAAAATAAGAATAAAAAATTTACATGGACTTAAAACCTTTGTCCTTGTTCCAGTAAGAGGATGTGGCACAGTATATAGAATTTATGTTTTTGCAGAAAATTTAAAGACAGGCATTCCTTCCGTCACAGAACTGTTCAAGGCAGAGATTTCTTTGAAAGAACATCTTTGGGGGCTGGGGAGATGGCTTAGTTGGTGAAGAGCTTGCAATGAGGACCTATGGAAAATCTGGCATACAGTCATGTGCCTGTAACCACAGCCCTGGGATTGCAGAGATTTCTTGGGATGGCTGGCCACCTAGCCTAGCTGAATCCTCCCACACAACATGAGCACGTATACACACAAATACATATTTGTAAATTTATTTGTTGCACGGCAGAGCAGTTTTCATTGCTGTAAGCTGCAGTCGGTCTTATAGGCCTCTGGGGATTATCCCTACACGGATGCTATTATTTCTATCATGTTGGTGACGGAAGGGGATAATAGAGAACAGAATGTGAGCATGGTGGCTCCTGCCGGGAATCTCTGCACTTGGTTGGAGGAGGCAAGAAGATCTCTATGAGTTTAAAGCCAGCCTGGGCTACTGAATGAGTTCTAGTCTAGCCTGGACTCCAGAGTATGACTCTGCCATGTACATACAGGCAGTCAAACAGGATTCCCAGAAATGGAAGAAAATGGACTTTTTGTTTAGATTATGAGTATAAATTCTTTTTTTTTCTTTTTTTCGGAGCTGAGGACCGAACCCAGGGCCTTGTGCTTATGAGGCAAGTGCTCTACCGCTGAGCTAAATCCCCAACCCCTGAGTATAAATTCTTAATATCCAGTCTAAAATAAAACTTGACTGGCAAACTCAACCTGTCTGACAGTTTCGTTTTTAAATGGGAAAAGTCAAGTGCATGGAGATCTTGGTGACCTTGAAAGTGATTACTTCCTGTTTTAGCTTAGACTAGAGGAAGGCAGTAGGGATGTGACTTTGTCATCTGGTAAATTCTGATGTGTCCTCTAAGCCACTTACTGACTACCCATGGCATTGAAGAAAATGGCCACCCTTCTATATGATGCACATGGAGTTATTACTATACACACACATACACACACACACACACACACACACACACACACATGCATATGTATATGCATATTCAATTTCTCAGAATTTTAATTTAAGAGTTTTGGAGAGAGGGAAGGCAGTGCTTTATGCTTTATGCTTTAATCAATGCTTTAATGCTTTATGTCAGGAAGTGGAAACAGCTCAAGGACTTTCCGTTATCTGTGTGAAAAATTCTGATGCACAGGAGATGTTTGGAAGACTGTGTGTATGTGTCATGTGCATTTTTCATTTTATCAAACAAAATGTGCTATTTAATTGGCTTCTCATTGAGGTCTTTAGTAAGTTAATTTTTAGTTTCTTTTGTGGTTTTTGAACAAGGACACATAAGGTAATACCATCTTAGTTTTTATATGAGGATTACTTGAAAACTGTATGGAAAGATTTGTACGTAATTAGAAACAGATCAAGGCCTTTAACTATGCACTAGGAAGGTCCTTAAGAAAAATGTAAGTGGCTCGTATTACTATGATAAAATCAAACATTAATCTGTAAATGACTTCTTTTGGTTATTAAAATAAATCCCTTTTATCCAGAAAAAGCAAAATTCTTCAGAAACAGGAATTACTGTGGAAGTTTTTCTGCCCTTTGTACCATCTCAAGTGGGAGTCAAGGACAGACAGCTGCTGCACCCTGAATCCTGTCCATCCAGGGAGGGGCAATCTGGTGATCTTATTGGTGAAAACATTATTAATTGAGGAATTAGAGTTAAATTTGTAATCACAGCACAAATGCTTCCTTTGCATATTTTAAATCCAAAAACCTGATGATTGGAAGGTACATGCAGAAGGACACATGGTAATAAACATTGGTTCCTACTAAAGGTTTTATTGGCCTCCTGCAGGCAAAGCTATCTGTTCAAAAGCTATAATTGAATCAAATGTAAAATCAATACTTTTAAAAGTGCTTTCCCCCTCAATCTTGGAAGAATAGGCTCAAAATAGGAAGAATTCAAAGTCGTGGGAACTGGAGGAATTGAGACATACCTCCTTGCAGACACCTCTGCAAGGGAAGTTGTCTGATTTTGGATGAGTTTGAGTGCAGGACTGTCACCTGTTTTCTCAAAGCTTTTCTGTGGCATGGCTTACCTCTTGCTACTTTGTCAGCAGCATTTGGCTTAAAGAGGAATTGATCTTCTACATCAGTTTAATTCTGAATGCTGCAATCTTGGTGAGCATAGAAAGCAGAGCCGGGGACTGCTGTGGTCCTTTGGATGCTCAGCTGTTTAATAACCAGTGGTATTTGTCAGGCTTTCCATATGGAGTCTCAGGGCCAAAGCCTGCGCTCCAGTAGCCCCAGCTAGGCTGTGATCCTAAAGCATCAATTAAAGAGATGAGCTAATGGTGAAAAGTAGAGAAAGACCTGTTCGATGTGACCACATTGGGAAAGACAGATGAAGGGACTGGAGATCCTCATGACCATCTTTGGGGTACTTGTAGAAGCTTTTATTTAAATAAGGAATTGGGATAAGGGTCAAGAAGTTCACACATTTAAGTAGACCTATCCAACGTGTAGTCTGGTTGGTTATTGTCCTACTTCTAGTTCTGCAGAGTGGTCATCAGAGTGCCATCCTGGTCCTTGCAAATCGATTGTTTCTGCCCCTGGAGACTGAGATGACCACAGGCTTAGGAGATGGTTTATCTTTTTGTCTTTATCCTCGAAGAGGGATGAGATAGGTTAGGCAAACTCTTTAGTGACTATCGTGTCCACACAGACCCAAGCAAGACTGTGACCCAGAGTAAAGGAGACAGGCATAAAATAAAAGCAGACAAGCCAGGCTTCCATCCTGGCTTTAATTACCTCGTGGACCCAATGAGAAGCGAACCGTTGTGAGTGAAAGCAATTTCCAAGAGCATGACTTTAAGGATCACGTGACCTTGATTAGGCTACTTATCTTCTGAACCTCCGCCTCCCACTCACGAGGCGATCTCTTCCCTATAGGTACTCGGATCCAGTCTACAGTCTTTTGTACACCAGACAAACACTTTACTCATGAGCTGCTGTCAGCCTTCCTTCCACATCTTTTGTTTTTTTTTGAAACAGTGCCTTGCTAAATCACCAGGTTGGCTTCAAGCTCACTCTGTAGCACAGGTTGGCCACAAGCATGTGGCCCCTTGCTTCAGTCTTCCAAGTAGCTTTGATTGCCATTCCTTCTTAATATACCTTTTAATTCAGCCTCTGCTCTGCGCTAGACTCGGGGTAGCACACAAAAATCAAGGACGTTTCAAAAAGCACAGTACTGGGGTTGGAGAAATGATGGCTCAATGGTTAAGAGCCCTGGCTGCTACTCCAGGGGAGTCAGGTTTGATTCCCAGCACCCACATGGCAGCTCTCAATGACCTGTAACCCACCCAAAGTTAAGTTACTGCCAATAGCAATATCGTATTTATTCACAGCCCACAACAGTGGCATTCGGCAGTCAATTGTCCTGTGACAATATGTTGGAGGCTGTTTTCTGTGGACATGGAGGGAGAAGCTTACCATTATCATTAGCTTTGCGTTTTAAACTAATGGCTGGCCAATTGAGAATTAAGAGCTATAGAACAGAGTCTTCGTAGTCGTTCTCTGAGTCTGAGCGTATCCGTCTTCTGTAGGCGGCATCCACACCAGATCAAGAACAGCGGTTCTCTGTGAGTTAACACATAGGCGTTGTCTCCTATACCCCCTTTTCTCTGGCTGGCGAGCCTGGAACATTTGTTTTCAACCATCTGTGATTGGGAGGCCTCACTCAGGCCCTGCCTGGGCAGCCCTGTTGCATGGCTGTTTGGGTTCAACTACCAATGCTCAGATAAAAACAGTCAGGATAGTGATGGCTAACGGGGATTTGTGTACCAAATGAGCTTTGTAAGTTGTGAAAGGAGTCTGGCAAAACATAGAGACTGATGGGAAAATGACACGGGTTGCCTTTTGTGGTCTCTTTTCAGAGGATGAAAGCCTTGTTTGCTTTAAAATGCAATGTATTTGAGAGATTTCGCTTTCATAGGCCTTTCCATCCCTTGGTGACTCAGCAGGCTCCTGTTTTAAGGCAGAGAATGGAAAAAAATTCCTGGAGCTTCCTTACCAAGGGGACAGACCCTCTGTTCCTGTTAAAACTTGTGCCCACCTTCCACCCTTAGCCTCACCCAACTTTAGGGGCCAGAAGTATCTTTGTGCCTCTAGATCAGCTCAGAGTCTTGGTACATCTGGTGACAGACACATTCTGCGTGTGTCGAGCATATGTCTCCTCAGTCATGTTTCATCATGAGCTAGGTTTGTCCTAATTTATTCTGGGCTGTGCGTTTCAGCATTTATCCATTCAGATAGGAGGGCAATGTGTACAGGTACATGCATGTGTGTGCGTGCATGTGCCTGTGTATGTGAGTTTGTATGCATGTGCTTGTGTGTGTGGTATTCATTTTTGTATCATTTATGTGGCTGATTAAAAGCTCCAGATAAACAGGCAATTCAACACTAAGCCAGGCTAATCAAAGATAACATGGGGAGACCTTAAAAGGTTTAATTCTGCCTTTTGTCTGAGAGGCAGTGAACCTGAAAGAGTGGTGGCATCTCAGCAGGAACCGAGAGAAATAGTTGGAATTGGGATTAGTCCCCTCTGTGCAGGAGGGTTTGTCAGCCTTACAGTGGTACAGTGTGTGCTGATTACTGGTGGGCTTTTTAAAATCCTCCTTTTTCCCTTCTCATGGCCTATTTGAGGCTGTAGTCCTCCTATTTACGTGCTCTAATGAATGGTTAAACCTGCCCAGTTGTGCCAGCAGGTACTTTACTGGCCTGCGATTAAGAACTTGGCTCCACGAGTCCTGAAAGCTCTTTTCAGTTCCTCATATAAACACTTCCACTCTGGGGACATCCAAGTGGCAGAAGCTGACTGCATGCCACCACATCCAGACGCTTATTAGCTCTGCACCTGCCTCAGTCACCAGCCTTCCCAGTGCCATCGCCTCATGATTTGTATGCACTAACGATGGCTGTGGGGTGTGTGTGTGAAGTGAAAAGTGGGTCCGAATATGGGGTGTGTGTGTATGTGTGTGTGCATGCCGTGTATGTCCATGCTGTATGTGTGCATGGTGCATGCCACGTGTGTGTGTGTGTGTGTGTGTGTGTGTGTGCGCGTGCGCATTATGTGTGGGTGTATGTGTATTTGTGTATGCATCCATACCATGTATATGTCTGTGTGTATCCATGCCATGTGTGTGTGTCCATGCCGTGTGTGTGTTCATGCCGTGTATGTGTGCATGCTGTCTATGTCCATGTTGTGTGTGTGTGCATGTTATGTGTGTGGGTGTATGTGTATTTGTGTATGTATCCATACCTTGTATATGTGTGTGTATATCCATGTCGTGTGTGTGTGTGTTGTTTGTATCCATTCTCTCCCTCTGTGTGTGTATGTGTGTGTGTGTGTGTGTGCATCCATGCAGTGTGTGTGCATCCATGCAGTGTGTGTGTGTTTGTGTGTGTGTGTGCGTGTGTGTTTGTGCGTGCATCCATGCCACAGAGCATATATAAATGTCAAAGAGAACTTGCTGGAGTTGGTTCTATTATGTGGGTCCTGGGGATCCAAACTCAGCTTGCCAAGCTTTGGCAAATGCTTCTACTTGGTGAGCTATCTCTGTGGTCCCTTAAAACCTGTGACAGTATCAAGTTATGAGCTGAGGCAATTATCCAAATAATACAATTGAAAGAACAGTTTTAAAGAAAAGTGAAACCGTTTAGTAATTGTCTGTAATTGGTTTTTAGTTTATAGTAGTTCACAGTTGTGACCCGCTGCCACTTTGTTGCTCATGGTTGGCCAACTGATGAGTCCTAAAGGTTCCAAGATCCTCCTTCCTGGAACCCATATCATCTTATATAGGAATTACTATGGGATATGCAAATGTGCTATGGATCTCCAAAAGGTCATTAGAAGAGGGAGTGGGTAGAGAGAACAGACAGAAGAGAGACAGCTTAAAAGGATGGTGCGGCTGTGTAGAGAGAATCTCTTATACTGAATGGAAGCTTCACCTGTCAATATAAAGCCTATGGCCAATAAGCTGAGGCAGGGTTAGAAGGTGGGACATCCAGTAGAGAGAGAGAGAGAGAGAGAGAGAGAGAGAGAGAGAGAGAGAGAGAGAGAGAGAGAGAGAGAGAGAGAGAGAGAGAGAGAAATTCTGGGAAGTAGTGAGGCATGCAGAGATTCACTCTGAATGCTGAGGGTGATAGACAGATGACCCTGAGGAGAGGTAAGTAGTGATGTGGCATGACTTAGAATAGAAGTCAACCAGTGATTAAGTTATGAGCTAGTTGGGAACAAGTCAAAGCTATTGGCCTAGGCATTTATTTATATATGTCAAGTCTCAGAGTTGTTATTTTGGGGGACAAAGTGGCCGGGTAGAAAAGCCTCTGGCTACCCAGCTGTACTTTGGCTTCTGAAAATGGAGAAAGGGACCACCAAACAGTCAAGGGATGTGACAACTGAGAGCAAGGAAGTAATTCTCCAATACCTCCATTAGAGGGCCCGTGGCCTCTGTGACATTTTTTGGCTGCACCATTTGGGACTTCTGATCTCCAGAGTGAAGAACATATTTGTGGTATTTAAAGCCAGCCATTTGGGGGCCACAGTGCAGTGATCTCAGGATGTCAACTCAACGTTGTTCTCCTCCCGACTCCCCCAGAGTTTGGGGGTTGGTGGGGAGGTGAGTGTGGTGTGTGGAGATCAGAGGACAGCTCTTGGAAGTCGGTCCACTCCTTCTACCATGTGGCTTTCAGGAATTAAACTCAGGTTGCCAGGCTTGGTACCTTTACCTGCTGGGTAACCTTTTGGCTTAAGGTACATTTATCGAAGCGTTAACTGCCCAACTGTGCTAAGTTGACACTATTGGAATCCCCTGAATGACGAACTCTGTGCTGGTTCCACAGATATGAGCATGAGACAGTTGCTGCCCACTTCTGGATCATATTCTAGTGGAGAACCCAGAGGAGCTAGCAAAATCCAGAGTACAAATCAGGGAGGAGCACTTTACAAGAATGCATCATATCCTTGCTAGACTCAGAAGAGGACGATTCATCTGGTCCATGGACTTTGAAGACCAGGGTCTGCCTGTATGGCTGGTGTCGGGAGACTGTGGAAGGGGAGCATCCATATTCCTCTTTGTAAGAAAACAGACTCAGAATATGACTTTACTCTTTCAAAGTAGAAATTAGCTTTCAGTGAGGAAACCTGACTGGTTTCAGTGAGTACCTGACTGAGAACTTCCATCCAGCTTTCGGCATGTAGGAGGAAGATAAGGGTCCACTTGGCACTAATGAACTTTTAAATTTATCTCCTTCGTACCTACATTAGGATGCTTTGTGGGAGTCCCCGGTTTTAATTGTGTGTGAAATGCTCGTTGGCATAAATTACCTAAGTCACACAACAGTGGCTATGGTGAAAATCAGTGATGCTCCAGACGTCACACTGGTGGATGTAAACAGTGATCTTACCAAGTGTCTTGTAACAGAGCATTGTACCAGATTACAAAAACCCGTCTGTGACTCTCTTATTATGGCGGTTTTTCTACCCTTCATTTCTCCTGTTCACGGTCTTATTTAAAAAGAAATGATTTCTTCCCGGAACTTAAGTGTAAACCAATGTTCTCCATGGTGTTTCTTCTTTCTCCATCAAGAGAAGTCAGACCATGAAGGGTTGGGGTGCTGCAGTACAGGGCTTAAAATGGATCCCTTTGATGGAAGCCTACGGAAGAAAACATTTTAAGGAATCATAGCTAATCCTGGTAAAATGCATATAACATAACATTTCTATTTTAAGTCCTTTAAGCATCTAATCTAGTAGTGTGAGGTGCATTTACACTCGGTGCAAACAGGCACTTTCCGTTTTGCAGAGCTAACACGTGTAGAGTAGAAACTATTTCTTCTTTTCCCCTCTTGGCAACCATGGTTCTAACTTGTATGTTTATGAGTTTGTTCCCAGTGCGTTAACAAGCACGTTTACAAAATACTTGCTCTTGTGATTGACTTATGGATTTTTACCACAATGTCTTTAACATTAATATATGTCATAGTCTGTATTATATGATGCATTCTGTCTTACATGAGTACACACATGTGACATGTACACACATACATATGCATAAGTAAAAATAAAAGTAAATCTTACAAGAATATCTGTGACACACTCCATTTTTGCTTCTTTCCATAGTTCTGCACTGATTTATTTCCAGTTTTCGCTGTGAGACTCCCTCAATGAACATGTCTTGCAAATATTTCTTCTTAACAGTTGTTGTTTTCTTCTTTTGTAGAGAAATTTTAATCTAGCATCATGGCTGCTCTGGTAAGAGATTACATGCAAAGACCTTCTAGATCTATATGACCTAGCTGGAATACAGACATGCTCTTAGTATACCCCTTAGTCCCAAACAATGAAACTAAGTCTAGTTTATAGAAGGAAGCAGCCATGTTTGAAAATGATGTCTGATTGAGGGGCAGACAAAATGACAAATCAGAGAAAGATTTGACAGAATGAGTCAGAGAGAGGATACGCCCAACTCTCATGAGAACAGACAGGCTACTTAATAGTAGCACAGAGTGAGTCAGGAGTGGAGGGCAGTGGAGTTCAGACAGTGCAGTTGAGTTCAGTTGAGTTCAGTTCAGTGCAGTCAGTGCAGTTCAATTCATGGAATTCAGAGGTAGGTTTTCCAAACAGAGCTCTTAATGAGAAGATGAGAGATGCCAGTTTGAGTCAGTCAGCTTAGAGGAGTTTTGAGTCAGAAGAGCTGAGTTGAACTGGCCAGCCACAGTTTAGAAAGGATTAAAAAGGGTGAGCTTATTTAGAAGTAAACCTCAGAGATGACAATTACCAGTGAATAAAAGTTACTTTTACGCTTAATAGTTTTTGTCTTCCTTTTTAATAGCAGTCATGAGTAGAAGGAGATATCTGATCTCACTTTGATTTTCAGTTCCCCATGATTAGAGAAGTTGAACATTTCCATATGCTTATTGTTCATTTGCTCATCTTTGGAGAACTAAAAAAGAGAATTCAGACAAGAGCATGGTGTAGTCGAGTTTGGGTTTTGGAAGAACATGATGACAGATAAGCAGAAGGTACTTTAGAAGAGAGGATCATCAAATACAGGACAACCTCATGAGAAACTATGCTTATTCTATCAATTTGGGATCGAAGTGTTAGTGTTTCTTATTTCCTCCTTTAAAAGCTCTTATGTTGGCACCAAATTTCATCTACTTATTTTTCTCAACATTTTCTTTTCCATATTTCACTATTACTATGTCTGTTGATGAATTCTGCATTTTCTTTAAGCTCATCATAATTCATTAACATTCCTATTTTACATCCTTACAGTATTTTTGTGTCTGTAATATAGTTTCTATCTCTCCTTTTTGTCCCTGAATTAGATGATTATCATTGCTTTAAGATGCAATCAATTTTCATATTTTCTCTCTCTCTCTCTCTCTCTCTCTCTCTCTCTCTCTCTCTGGAGGATATTGTTCTGACAGACACAGTCTGGTTCTCTTCTCCCCTTCCACTCTGGTTATTATTTAGCAATCATTCTGTATCATCCTATAGCACCCTGAGTTGCATGCATGCATGGAAGTTATAAAACCTTTGAGGACATAGACGCTCACTTGTGTTGCTAACAAATATGGAGCTTGTGTTTTGTGGCAGTGTTTGTTCCTGACAATAAGAAATGAGTTTGAAAATACTTGGAATTAGATCTCATTTATACAACTGAAATGATCTACATAATTTGGCTCTTATGCATATAAAATTATGGTTCATTGATTCAGCCTTCAGATACAATTAGTTTCCTTCCAAACATTCCAGATTTTGGAGGCAGCAGAGTGTCAAACAATGTTTTGTGAAAGTAGACTCATTATTTGTGTATCTTATGGAGAGACACTGTTCTAGGCAGGACACTCATACTCCTTAATGTCTGTCTGCAGCAATCATTTGCAGCAGGGGTTAATATATTTTTCTAAAACTGAAGTTTAGGGAAATTGGAAGAGAATACAGTGAATAAATGTTGAAGCGAGAGACTGAGCGTGAGGAGTAGTAAGAATAGCCCTCTACAGAACATCCAAGTGAAAGCGAGGGGAACAGACGTGTCATGTGGGGAGGCAGGAAGATTGAATATCTAAAATCTGGTGCTATTTACCTGGAAGGGACAGAAAGAATAATATTTGGGGGTCACATAATTGAGATTCTTGTGGGATACATGAATGGAGATGCCACTAGGAAAGTAAGTCCAGAGTTTAGGAGAGAAATACAAACCCTGAGGAGACTGGGAGATTCTTAGGGCAAGATGAGTAGTTAGCATCAGGTTCAGTGAGAGTTTCTGTCTCAATACAATGGGCAGTGTTCAAAGACACACATAGCATCAACTTTGGGACTTTTCACACATGTGCTAATATGTGCACATGCACCTATGCACACATATGCACCACACACACACACACACACACACACACACACACACACACACACACACACACACGTTCATAAACCACCCCTCCCCTAAAAACGCCAGGATTATAATTTTGTAGATGAGGGTGGTGTTTAAAGTAGTCCGTTCTTAATGTCAGTTGTGCCAGGTAAGTCACTGCATGCTACCTATTTTAGTGTCTGAGGATTTGTATTGGCTAGGTGACACAGTGAGATCATTCAGATAGATGGGAATAATTTAGCCCAGAACTTTGAAAACTTTTTCAAGGGTGACTTTCAGAATGAACTCCGAAGGTGAGCAAAGGACAGGGAGAGCGTCAGGAGAAGAGGTGGCGGAGCAGAGAAAATGGACATGGAGAATGGAAGGAATGGAGCTGAGGGAACAGGGAGAGGGACAGGAAGAATGGCAGGAGGTGGGAGCAGAGGGAAGGGCAGTAGAGCAGAGACTATTCAAGGAGACTGGATTGCCAACTGCCATCCGTGTGAGTCAGCAAAGCTGAACATGGCCGGAAGAGAGGTCTAGAGGGAGCACAGAGTGGGGATCTTTGAGTCTTCGCTCTTCCTGGGAAAAGGGAGGGCATATGTAGACCACGGATACTACAAAATGGCGGGGTACTGCTGTTCTGTCGGACGCTAAACGAAGCATGCTCACTGTTGAAAATGTGGAGAGAGGTGAAGTTGGGGAAACTACAGACACTCATGCCTCAGTGTATTGCTATTGACTGTGGCATAGCTGTGTCCTCATCACAAAGCCCGAGGGCCTTCGAGAGTGACAGCAAAGCCTCAGGATAGCTCTAATCAGCCCATTTGCTCTTGTCAGGGAGTTCCCACATACTGTCTTAATCTGACATTCCCTGCCTCCGGTCCCAGCTGTCCACACTTGTTGATAACAAGGCTACTTGCAAGAAAGATAGTTTCTGTCCACATTTATGAGAACACTGAGGTCTCTGCCAAGAGTTTCATAAGAGACAGGGCTCACTGTTATTCCTGGATATGTATATGTATACATTTATGTGCAAATATATCTATATCTACATCTACATATCTATCTATTCCCCATCCACCCACCAATCTGTCTATCCATATATCCATTTACCCATCTACCCATCTACTTTGTCTGTCTATCTATCTATCTATCTATCTATCTATCTATCTATCTATCTATCTATCTATCTATCTATCCATCATCATCCATCCATCATCCATCCATCTATCTATCTATCTATCTATCTATCTATCTATCTATCCATCCATCATCTATCTATCTATCTATCTATCTATCTATCTATCTATCTATCCATCGTCATCCATCTATCTATCTATCTATCTATCTATCTATCTATCCATCCATCATCATCCATCTATCTATCTATCTATCTATCTATCTATCTATCTATCTATCTATCCATCATCATCCATCCATCATCCATCTATCTATCTATCTATCTATCTATCTATCTATCTATCTATCTATCTATCTATCCATCCATCATCATCCATCCATCATCCATCCATCCATCCATCTATCTATCTATCTATCTATCTATCTATCTATCTATCTATCTATCTATCTATCTATCTATCTATCCATCATCATCCATCCATCATCCATCCATCCATCCATCCATCCATCCATCCATCCATCCATCCATCCATCCATCCATCTATCTATCTATCTATCTATCTATCTATCTATCTATCTATCTATCTATCTATCTACCTACCTACCTACCTATGCATTCTGTGCTGATGAAGACGTTACAATCTGGATGCCTCTCTACCTCAACTGTCCCCTTTTTCCAGGGTGCAGTACAACTCAAGTCACTAACAGACATTCTTCGTTATTCTTTTTTTTTTCATGATTTTCAACTATTTTATCACAAAACTGGCTTTCTTTCCCCAAATTGCTGCCCCAAATCTTCCCCATCTTGCATCTTTTTCAGACTTTGTGCCTCATACTGTCCAAACTTCTCCACTTTAGCCTTCTTCTCCATGCATAATTTAAAAGTCTCAATAGAGCCTTTCTTTTTGTCCCACAGAACCTGTCTGCCCTCAAAGGTGAATTCAAATTTAAATTTCTATCCCTTGTTAAACAGAAAGTACTTGAAACTGAAATTACATTTTTTCCCTTGACTTCTATTCTTCCATTATATCTTAGGACAAATTTTTATTCATGATTTAATCACAAAGTAGCTTGCTGGGTTCTCCAGCAAATTCTGTAAAACGCAGAAAAGAATAGACACAGGATAAGTCTGCCTTTAATGTTACTGAGAGACCTGACAGACTCTTTTTTTGTAAGGTCCGGCACATGCTTGATGCTAAATAAATGCATGGTGACTGAATATAGAAATATGTACAGAAATTTCATACTGCGTGCACAGGTGTTTATGACTCATTTCCCCATACACCAGGAGAAAAATGTCTAGACTTTAACTATTCCTGAAGTTTTGCTTATAATGTTTAGAATAGACCTTAAGCATAAAACGTTTTTTCTTCCCAATCATTGACTTTTCAGAGTATTTTATTCTGTGATTGATGGATTCTATGTCCATAACCACCTGCCTGAATTTCTACTAACTTTATTGGGAGTCATTTGCCAGAGTGGAATTCATGGTTTGGGCTGGCTTTCTTTCTTTCTTTCTTTCTTTCTTTCTTTCTTTCTTTCTTTCTTTCTTTCTTTCTTTCTTCCTTCCTTCCTTCCTTCCTTCCTTCCTTTCTTTCTTTCTTTTTTACTTTGCTATTTTCTTGCAACTACTTTTCAGTCACTTTTGTTTTAGTTTTGTTTAATTATACCTCAGTTAATTTTTGCATTGTGTGTGATATTCATGGGAAAGCTATTTGATCTTAATTGAAGTGGTACATTTTTAAATAGAAAATGGGATACATAGCATTTTATTTATTATTCCAGAAAGATATATTTTTAAAAGATTTCTGTTTATTTAAATGACGTGTGTGTGTGTGTGTGTGTGTGTGTGTGTGTGTGTGTTCATGTGCATACAGTGCCTGCAGAGGAGAGAAGTGTGGGATGATCCCACTCTAGATAGAGGTACAGGTGGTTGTGAACTGTTTGGCATAGGTGCAGGGAGTCGAACTTAGGGCTTGTGGAAGAGCAGTATGTTCTTTTAACTGCTGAGCCTTCTCTTCAGCCATTTATGAATCGTCTCTTCATGAATCCTCTTTATAATTGTATGTACATGATTGGCACTTAAAATAAATTAGCAAGAAGGAAAAAAACATGGCCACAACTTTTGTAGCTTTATGCTTGCTTTAAAAAATATATTATAAATTAAGAATTCTATCTATCTATCTATCTATCTATCTATCTATCTATCTATCTATCTATCATCTATACTTTCTGGAACAATCACTCAAATTGTAGAACAATAAAATGCCTTACATGTTTTAAAATTTTCTTCTTATTTAATGTTTATTTTCTTTGTAATTCCTACTATGATAAATGATGTGATAAGCCAAATTGGAGTCGAACTTATTTCCTTGCAAAAATTCATGTTAAAGAGATTGTCCCATGAGAGGCTGTGTATGCATGTCTGTATGGTGTGCTTACTAACTCACCTGATTGTGGAAGATGATAAGTTCAAAATCTTAGGGTAGGCAGGCATCCTGAAGGTCCCAGGAAGAGTCGGTGTTTGGAAGAAGTCTGCTGGTAGAAACCCTCTTCAGAGGACTTTGTCTTATTTTTCTTAAGGGTCTGGATCAACAAGAGTGGCCCTGTCATACATGGAGGCGTAGCTGCTGTTTTCAATGTCTCCTGACTTAGTGGTCATGTTAACTCAAAGAGAACCTTCACAGGACCATTCAGATGTGTTTGACTAGTCTGTAACCTGGCAGCTGAGAACATTATGCCCAATTTACAGCCATCTATTTTGACTTTGTGGACCCCATTTTCTGGGGAGGAGGAGAGAGAGGATGGTTGCACATGGTTCTGGAGACTGGGAAGGACTGTTGACATGAAGCCGGGGAATTATTTGTAACCCAACTAAGGCATCATTGAGGCTGAAAATTCTTAATGATAGTAACCTAAACTTCTTTGACATTGTTATTAAATTCTGGAATATCAGGAATGTGAAGTGCTAAAACTCAATGATTAAAATAACATATTTGTGGAAAACATTCTGAGCTGCTGTTAAGGGAACAGGCAATGAGAGTTAGCTGTACATAAAGTTTTACCATGACAAAGTCCTAACTAAATCCTGACCTATTTCATTTCTGCTTCCTGGACACTAAGGACATCTACATTTCCCAGAATTCCGTGAAACTAGGTAAGAGTCATGTCACCGTTCCCTAGCTATGAATAGAAGTGATGATCTACTTGAAATCTGCCTCTAGAAAGATCTTCATTTTAAGTTATGTCCTCTCATTTCTGCCTTTTACAAAATGCGAAGGGCCATACAGTCAGTATGGAGAGCTTTGGGATTATTGCTAAGGATAGCTGCCCAGCTAATACCTGACTCTCACTGAGCAAGCAGAAACCTTAATTGTATCAAGCTACTGGGACTTCGGGAGTAACTGGAATGGTAGCCGGCAAGAGCTACTCGAACACACAGAACACAGAGTGTGGGAACGGACGTAAAACAAAAAAACATGGATGTCTGGGAAGAAAGAATGAACCTATGGCATTGGATGTAGGATGTGGTGGGGTGGGATGGGTGGCAGGAGGATGGCAATGAGGTAGAAGAATGGACGGTAAGGAAATAAGAGGCCAGATAGTTCCTATGTTACCAGCTCAACTTAACTCTCGCTGCCACTTCACCCTCAGAACTGTCCTACTTTAGACTATAAACTGTATCATTAATCTGATCATAAGCAACCAAAGGCAACAATTTGATATGCCTGACGTTTATTTAAATTGCTAAGTAATTGCCGAGTGTGGTCACGATGTTAATGAGGCCTGTGCGTTTCATGCTTTGAAATATGCTTCAAGATTTCTATTTGACATAACACTTACACAGAATGAAGGTTTTTTTTCTCCATCTAAACAACTGCGAGTTTATGGTCCCTCTGTGCTAAAGTTACAAAACATGGAGTAACAGTCTTTGAGGAACCCAACTGCTAATCAGAGAGCAACATGGCTTGGTGTGAGTTTATTTTCTGACTTTCAACTCTCTTTGGGATGAAACATAGGCAGACTATCTATTCTGGTAATGGTGCAGAGGATCAAATGCTACAAGGTACCAAGTACAGTTTTTAGAACTCATAGAATATATATTTATTTATATCTATATCTATGTGTGTATAACATGTAGATGATAAATATATTATATATGTTTATTAAAAGGAAATTTGTTAGAGTGGCTTACAGGCTGTGGTCCAAGAAGTCCAACAATAGCTTTCTCCTGAGAGAGATGCCAAGAATCTGGTAGCTGCTCAGCCCATGTATCTGGATGTCTAAACAGTTCCTGTCTGCTGCTGGAGACTTCAGAGAGCTGCTGGTCTCCAGTTAACGTTGGAATCCCTAAGAATTAGGCTTCAATACCAGCAAAGGGATGCCTCAGCAACAGGATGTGCTTCCCTGTAAGAGTGAAGACTAGTAGGCAATGGGCAAAAGCTTTCTTCTTCAATGTCCTTTTATATGGGCTGCCATCGGAAGATGTGACCGAGACTTCCCATCTCAAATAGTGCAATAGAGGAAATCTCTCAAAGGTGTGTCCAGGTGGTGGGATTTTAGTTGATTCCATATGTAGTCAAGTTGACAACCAAGATCAGCCATCACCCTTGGGATGCTAGCCAACCACTCTACTGTGGAGTTATATTCCCAACCCAGCAATTCATTCTTGAACTTGTTTTTCCAGAGAAAATATTTCTATGAACTAAATTTATCAGATTCTCTATCTAATTCATAGAATTTGCCCCTTGAAGGGTTTCTGAAGGGAGCCAATGCCATGCCTTAGTCTAAGTCAGGAAAATTTGCCTTCTTATCATGAAGTAACAATTCTAAAATTACTTACGTATTATTGAGTGATTTTCTGATTATAAAATGATCCATATTTACTATAGAAAATATTCAGAAAACATAAAAAGAAAATGATACAAAATTTACGTTGACAAACATTATTTTCTATATGAAGTACTTTTTGATATATTTCTCCTTCCTTCTAAAAATTTATTTCAGTTTTTGAGATTACGATATAACTACATAATCTCCTACTTTTCCTCCAACCAATCCCTCACCCACACCCCTCCCTCATCATATCAAAATCCATGGCCTCCTCCCTCACCTACCACTGCTTCATGTATATACACAATGGACACATGCATACACATGCACACACACATGCACACACAATGCATGCACACACAAAATGTAAATACAATCTGTTCCTCTTGCATAATACTATCTGCATGCACGTATACTTTTAGGTTGACTACCTGGCAACAGACAACCAATGAGTTTACTCTTCCTTGAAGAAGATAAAATAGCTTTGAGGTTGTATTTCCATTAACATTCACATGACATTTTCTCATATAATAAACACTTGCCAATGTATAGACATATGATTTTTAAGCAGGTAAATAATAATATACCATATGACCATACCACTATTTACTTAATAACTTCATACCATTGGACATTTAGTTTTCCTCTTATTGCACTATTCGAATGAATGTTATGATTATTGGCGAAATTGAGACCACAAAGCAATTTCTGCTGTTTATTCTATCAAATTTATTTTTATATATTGGATAATAGCATTTATTTGTATAGTAGTTTTGCATGCTAAGAATATATTTTTTAGACTGTCTCTTTATGTAGTCCAGAGTCTCAAACTTTCTCTGTAGCCTAGGCTGGCAACCTCTACTCTCTCCCAGGTATTATAGGCGTATGCCATCATATTACTAAAAGTAGTTGTATTTATTCCTACCTTTTGATTTTGTTATTTATTTTATTTTTGTTAATATTTTCTCAATATATGTTTACTAAGTGTATGAATTCAGATGAAGCATAAAAATGCTTATTCTTCCTATATTGGTATGCAGAGTAAGCATAGTTCTTATTCAAATGTTAGCCATTTTTTTTATTGAGATGAAAAAGATAAGTTTAATATATAATGTAACTAAAATATTTTAGCATAACTAAAATAGTTTTATATTTTCTTTGAAAAAATTTTTATTTTTATGTATATAGGTGTTTTGCCTGTGTGTACTTGTGTGCCACCTGAATGTAGTACCCATGGAGGCCAGAAGAGGGCATTGGATGCCCTGGAACTGCAGTTAACAGACAACTGTGAGTTAACCATGCAGGTGCTGGGAGTCAAACCCAGGTCCCCTGGAAGAGCAACTAGTGCTCTTAAGTGTGGACCCATCTCTCTTAGTTACGTCATCAAATGCATAGTTAACTGGTCACCTCCACTGCTAGACTGTGAACCTTTGACCCATAATAATGGAAGATGAGCAGATAGACGAGCTGCTGTGCATATCACATTGGAGCACTGGTGTATCGTGGGCCAAAACGGTTGTAATGAGAAGAGCATCTGGGAGAAATCCCTCTACCTAACATGAAGACATTCACTGAGCTACAGTTGTCAAGATGATGCGATGTTGGTGAAGGGATACATGGACCACAGAAACAGAACGGAATGATTACCACAGAACCTTGTGAACATTCTCACTTAATTTTACATAAACGAACAGCAACAATTTTTACGGGACAGGAAAGACTTTGCACCAAATGGTGTCATCTTACTTTCTTTTCCTGTCACTGGAATAGAATACTCTGACAACCCAAGTGAGGAAGGGCTTTTTGTAGCTCACTGTTTGAGAAGGTTACTGTCTAATCATGGCAGAGAAATCAAGACATCTGAGGTAGCTGGTCACAGTAAGTCTGCAATCATAAGAAGAGAGCAACGAATGCATTCTCATGCTCAGCTTGCTTTCTCTACCCTTACACAGCCCAGAAGCCCCAGCCTAGAGAATGGTACCACAGTTCTCCCACCTCAATGTGTATAATTAAATAATCCCCTCAGCCATGATCAAAGGCCCATTTCTCAGATGATTTTAGATTTTTTGTCAAGTTGACATTCGGCTCTAACCATTATAACTTTCCATTGTTAACGAATCTTGTCATTTTACTTAATAACACTTCTGCAATAGAACAGTAGCTAATACAGTAGCTGACATGAGTTGGAATGAATCCATCTATTTGGTAGTTCATGACAACACCTGGGCGATAAAGTTCTCCATTATTTTAATAAAGTATGGCTTGGCAATATCTTAGAAGATTTAGAAGTTTCCCACAGAAAACCCATCACAATCATGAAGCATTTACTCTCAAAATGCCAGAATGGCTTATTAAAATAAATCTGTAGTAATCATATGAAAAGCTCAAAATTATTCATCAACGAGATGTAAGTTAACACTACAATGATAGACCACAACACACCTCATTATTATAAATAAGTTTATCATTATAAACTTATTTAAATTATTAAACACACCCCATTATTATAAATAAGCTGAGTTTTCGAAAGTGAGCAGAGTGAATGCTGGAGAAGATGCAGAATGATGGAGTTTTCACACTCTGTTAGAGGAAGTATGAAATGGAGCTATGGTGGAGAGTTACATGGCCTTTCTTGTAAGATCAAAAACAATTTCCTGTGACTGTTTATAATTTGTTTCCAAAGTCACATGACATATTAGCAGAAGGGCTTATACCCATTTCATTCATGATGGACACAAACACCATCAACAATCAAACAGGGAAGAAGGAAGGGAAGGGATCCTAGGCAGTAGCATTGAGTAATCATTCTATGGCCTGGATGTCTGAGAACCTCTGAAATGCATATTGAGGCCCAATCTCACTGCAGTGGTACTGGGATGAGATTGGTGCCTCCAGGAAGCCTCCTGTCCTTCTACCCTGGTGATCCCATAATATATATCTGAGGCAGAAACGTGTTACCAGACATCCATTTTGTTTTTGTCTTGATCTTATACTCACCAACCTCTGAGAGAAATGTTCCCGTTGTTTATAAATTACCCAGCCTAAGGTATTTTGCTAGAATAGCACAAATAGACTAAGACAAGTCTCAAACAAATTGCACTTAGTGAGTGAAACCAGAGCCAGCTGAATGTTTAGTGTTTGATTTCATTTGTATATATTTCTTGAAAGTGTAAATTGATCTATAGTGACAAGAGCAGGTCAATGTTTGGGGCTACTAGCACTGGAAGATGGTTTGCAAAGTAGCAAAAATGTACTTGGTGTGACAGAAAAACGATGAAGCTGGTTTTTCATCTCTCAGAATCCACCACATTTTAAACATTTCATTTAAATAAGTGCCATTTACTGTTTATCAATTAGAACTCAACAAAGTTGGTTAAAAATAAAATCTCAATAAAGACAAAATAATGATAATAGTGTGTGTGGAGAGATTAAAAAATGTGATCAAGTAATAAGCAGAAGGAATAAAAAAAATCTCAGTACCAGCTTTTGGTTTAAAAAGTACAATAGTTTGGTAAGGAACATTTCAAATGGCGGTCTTCATACTTCTCTGTGGCAGGGCGTCCCTCTGAAGTCAGAGGCCCGAGTGGCAGCATCACTACATCACCAATCATTGCTGCCCACTGAAAACAAATAGCTGAGCGGACCAAAGCCAAGAGAAAGAAAACAAGTCCGTAACAGCCTCACAGCTTTCAGAATAAGCGAATGCATAGGTCTACTGCAAAAAAAAAATCAATTTTAATTTTAGCCAGTTTTAAAGGCAATGGGAGATGGTGCTTATTCTCACTGATGACCGTAGGCCAAAGCATCAATAGACACTAAGGAATGACCTCGCCAACAAAGTGTTGGTTCAATGAGAAGAAAATGATCAAATCTAAATGAGAGGCATGAAGGGAGGCTCAAAAGTCTGCAAAAGCCCAGGATGGCAGATAGGAAAGTCTACCTTAGTGAGTCTCTGCTTTCTAGTACTGTGACCCTTTAATATAGTTCCTCGTGTTCTGGTGCCTCCCCAGCCATAAAATTATTTGTTAGTACTTCATAACTGTAATGTTGTTACTCTTATGAATTGTAATGTAAATATCTGTGTCTTTTCACGCTCTTAAGTGACTCCTGTGAAAGGGTCATTCAACCCCCAAAAGGGTTATGACCCATATGTTAAGAATCATTGGTCTAAGTGCTAGAATTAAAAAAAAAATCTCATTAATCTAAAAGATATTATTTATTATACTGTTAAAGAGTAAGCTGAATATAAACTATAGCAAAAGATTTTCCATACTGTGTAGGGAAACTATACATCTATAGTAATTAAGGCTACATAACACACAAACTGGATAATTTACCCAGGAAAAAGCTTTCTAGTGGATATCAGAACTTGATACAAGACAGATGAGAGAGCTCAGAGGGTTGGTAAGGGCAGTTGCCGCCAAACCTGGTGACTTTAGTTCTAGATCTGGAACCCATTGGAAAATAATTTATTTTTGCATGTAATTCTCTGGTATTTCAATGTATGCTGTGGAACAGGTACACACACACACACACACACACACACACATACACACACATAGGTACATATACACAATTACTTTTTTTTAAAAAACCAAAGTATATTTGATATACTTAATATATAAAAGATGTTGCACTGAAACAAAGAAGCTTAAAGATTGTGAGAGCCAGAGCTGGTGGTCGAGGTCAAGGAAGCGGTACCCCCAGGAAGAACAGTGCAGACACACACATGAATTTACAGAGATGGTGACCTGCATCAGTGCAGCCCAGACAAAAGCCCAGCATGGAGGAGAGGAAGTGGGCATGAAGGCCTGCTCCTAGCCTTCTTGGCTCCTTAGCTGCTGGGAGAGAATCAGTTTTCCTCAGCTGAGTGACACCTGGTACCTTGGCCATATTCCAGGGTTATTCCCAGGAGTAGTTGGCCAGTGCAAATTGGAATCTGCAATTTATTTTGAAGCGACACAGGCAGGATGGCAGTGAGAAGCATTCTTTCCTCCTCAGCGAAAGCAATTGATCGTGCTTCCTCAGGATAAACATGTCTCTTAGTTATCTATTTTAAAAGTGAATATATAATGACTTTAATTTTTTCAATCTTTAGGAATTAAACTCACAGGAAGTTACAAAGAAATGTCCTCGGAGATTCTGTCCTTCACGTGAAATCCCTGGGCTGGTTGGTGTGTGTCAGCTCAACGTAAAACCTAGACATATCCGTGAAGGGGGAAATCGTTTTTACTTTTTATTTTTTAATATTTTATTTATTTTTCTTTTAAAATGTTTTTTTTACATTTATTTATAAGTACACTTGTAGCTGTTTTCAGACACACCAGAAGAGGGCAGCAGATCCCATTACAGATGGTTGTGAGCCACCATGTGGTTGCTGGGAATTGAACTCAGGACCTCTGGAAGAGCAGTCAGTGCTCTTAACCCCTGAGCCATCTCTCCAGCCCTTTATTTTTCATTTAACTGAATCTTTTTTTTAAAATTTTGTTGCTTATGGTTAGTCTGTAGGATGTTTCCTTGATTAGTGATTGATGTGGGAGGGCCCAGCTCACTATGGGTGATGGGATATCTCACCCCTGTGCAGAGGTGGTCTGGATCACATACGAAACCAGTCTGAGCTAACCAGAAAGCTGCACCCCACCATGGCCTCTACTTCAGCTTCTGCCTCCAAGTTCCTGCCTGGAGTTCCTCCCCTGACCTCCTTCTAAATGAACTATGATTAGAACACAAAGTGGAAAAAAAAAATAAAGCCTCTCCTCTCTGGCTTGCTTTTGGTCATGATGTTAGATTATAACAAGAGAAATCTAAGATACTCCCCGAACATAGGTAACATTTGACATCACCCTGTATACAGACCTGTCAAAACCAGGACATTCACCCTAGTACAAAGCACAGAGCTGTGAATCACTCAGATCCAACAGTGTGTGTGAGTGTGTGTGTGTGAGTGTGTGTGTGTGTGTGTGTGTGTGAGTGTGTGTATGTGTGTGCATGTGTGTATGTGAGTGTGTGTGAGTGTGTGTGTGAGTGTGTGTGTGTGTGTGTGTGCGTGCATGCATGTGTGTGTGCTAATTTTCCATCTTTCATTATGGTATCTTGTAGATATTTCATAAATGGAATGATGAATTATTTTTTGAGAGCAACTCAGCATAATTGCCCCGGTGGTCATCCAAAGTATTAGATGTGCCAGAATTATATATTGGGTGTGAATTCTTACAATTTTGCTTCCGGTTAATGCAGATGTTTAGACCCGTAGGACGGAGTCTCTACCTCTAATGCAGCCTGTCTACCTTGTGCCTAGCTTATGGAACAAATGTTGTAATACTAGTTCAGTTTTAGTTTATGCTTGCCGCATCTTTATTTAAACCTACCATGTATATTTTAGGCTGAATAATAGGTATCTCGCTGCTGTGTTTTCTATTCTTTCTTAATACTTTTCTGGTACACGGTTAGAGATTTTAATGCTTATAAGTACTTAAAATTACACACCAGGTCTTAATTTCATATCTTTTAAAACCATTCAGTGTTTACTGTCTTAACCTACAATATCAATTTTGTCACTTTAAATTTTATCTGTGCCTGGGTATTTTTTTTTTTTTTTGCTAATCGTCTTAACTTATTGATTCTATGTAATTTGCAATGTGTTTACTGTAAGCGATCTACACTTTATTTCGAGCCCAGTTAAAGTGAATGCGTCTCTTAGAACGTCCTCTCCACTGATTTTCACAACATACTTTATGCTCGTTTGGATGAAACTAAAACTTCTTATATGTCATATTTAAAGGACATTTTATACCTTCAAAATATCTTCCCAAGACAGAGAAGAATTAGTCAAGAAATAAATTTTGGCTGTTTTAAAAAGATATATTACTTAGACAGTTTATTTTATGTTTACTTTTGGCTGCTTTTTTAAAAAATAATTACAGTTCAAGCAAGGGTAGGTATTTTTTACTAATTATTTTACCATGTAACTTACTTTCTTACTTTCTTTTCTCACCATTAACTTTCAACATTGGATAGAAGTTTCTTGCCAAAACAATAAGAAAAAAACAGTAATAAAAACTCCAAGATTGAAAAGGAAGAAACAAATTTCCTGAACCCAAGATAACTTTCTAAGTTAACATGTCTTTGCCCCAAAATTCTAATAAAACACACAAATAAATGAGTCAAACAAGTTTCTAAGATACAAGTCTAAACTACAACATAGATTTGATATTTATATATGAATCACAGCATTTTATAAATTTAAATTAAATAGATGATACTATTCATTATGCCATCAAATATCCAAAATACTCAAGAATGTATTTGATGAAAGTTTGGAACATTGTTAAATCCACGAGTTGATGAAGGAGTGTGCATATGTGCTACTGTGGGCATTGACTACCTTGGCGTTGTTGAGATACTGGGGTTACTAAATATCAAGGTTGGCTGCAACTCTGATAAAACCATAGCCAGGCACTGCAATGCAAGTATGATTTATACAAGCATTGTAGATGAACATATACTTGGGAAAGTGGAATTGAATCGCTTCTATTTGTCTCAAAGACGTAGAACAATAGGATGACACTCAGTAGCAGATTTGCGTCTGTTAGAGTATTTTAATGAAGTCAGGTGGAGTGTCTTTTGAAAATTAAAAACCTATCAGAGGAAACCTTAATAAATTCTGAGTGATGAGTATCATACTTTCTCTTTAAAAGTTTTTTTTTGAAGTGTGCACATTTGCATAGTGTCTTTGTATGGGTGTGTCCACACGAGTTCAGCAGCTTCTGGAAGTCAGAAAAGGGCACTGGATCCCTTAGAGTTGGAGTGACAAGCAGTTGTGAACTGTAAAGCATGGGTGCTGGGAACGGAACTCAGGTCCTCTGCAGTAGCAGGAAGTGCTTATGCATTGAACTATCTCCTTCTCTCACTACTGCCTTTTTGATGATCACTTTTATACATTAATGAATTGTCCCATGATTAGACTCTATATCTAATCAAACATTCTCCAGGCTGATTGTCGCTGAGTGGTAGAGCTTTCCTTACTTTGTGTGAGACTCTAGGTTTTATTTCAAGCACCAGAAAAAAACAAAACAAAAAAAAAAAAACAAAGCAAAACTCTGGATTCTTAACACTGTAATGATCTGCTGTATTGATTAATATCTTCTGATTCCCTAATCAGAGGCAAAGAGCCAACCATGACTCATGTTTATTTTCATCAGAACCTAAACATTTTATTACATCCATTTTTGACTATTGAGGACATCAGAGTTCAACCTCTTCTTTTTTTCCTCTCCCTGATGATGATGGTATTATCCTGGTTGGATACGGACACACGCATTTTCTTAGTCTCTTCTGAAATCCACTCAATTAGGTCCAGATCACATTTGTTTTTGTTTTCACCCCACGCCAAGGAAGCATCTCATGATTGGTGAGCTTGGTTCACTTTTGAACAGGGAATTTTTATTTTTTGGTACAAATGATGGTTTTGTTTCCATTTTGTGGGAATTACCCACGTTGATTTCTGCTTTGAATGCGCTTCTTCATACTCTTAAACTCCACCTCAAACTGGTCACTCTTACTACTGACTCTCTCAGGAAAGGGCTGCCCATGACACCTCTGTAGATAGGGGATCTATGGTTGGGTTTTAAGAGACCTTGCAGTCTCTGGGCGCTCCCAGGGGTCCAGGTTATTGACCCTGTTGGCTTTCCTATGGGGTTACCCAATCCTTTCAGCTCTTACAATCCTTCCCCTAACTCTGGGAGGGAGGACATTGGAGAGAGGGAATATGTGGGATGCAAATATATAAAATAATTTAAAAGAAAAAGAGATATCTTACAGTCTTTACTTGTCTCAGATGGTTCTCTTTTCCATTGGATTCCTTCTCCCTTTCATTTTTACAAACCACCTTTACCTTTTGATTTAGTTCTCTCTTATTCTAGTTGATAGCAAAGGATTGGATTTGTTTTTCTGGAGTTGGTACTTTGCTTCATTAAGTGCATTTGCACAGTTGCGGCCCCCCCTGCCCCGCCCCCTTCCCCCCTCCCCGCTCCCCCACCCCCGTCCCCCAGCTTGACTAACTTTAGAAGGAGAAAATACGAACTCAAGCTCGGCAATGGAGCTTTTGGAAGAACTAATTAGGCCTTTCTGGTCTATATTGGCTCTTGACTATGTTCTTTGCCAGATGGTGGACTGTGGGCTTTGTCTAGGAGAGATATTCTGAATTGTCACCCGTGTATGTTGCATTTACATTTTTTAACTTTGTAGATAAGGCCTCAGTAGTTAGCCCAGGCTGACCTGGAACTTGTGGTCCTCCTACCTCAGCTTTCTGAGATGAGTATGTTGATATTACAGTTCACTACCACTCCTAGCAGCATTGACTTGGGGGAGATTTATCCCAGGGTCTTAGGTTCTTCCTAGCATCTGTCAAGTTCTCTTACTAAGTCCAGAAAGACATGCAGAACATTTAACTTTTCTCTGTATACTCTGCCTCAATCTTCCTTCTGCCCCTTTCTGCTAGAGGCTGCTTATTTTCTTTCTAGCTTGGATATAGACCCAAGGGAAGAGAAGTAATTAAAGCTTCACGTGCTTTATTGCAAGCCTGGGGGCTTAAACCTCAAGAGATGGTCTTAAAGGAACAGGACCATAAAAATGGGAGTTAACAGCATAATTCCCATACATATACAACCACCAAACTAGACAAGATGGATGAAGCAAAGAAGTGCAGGCCGACAGGAGCCGGATGTAGATCTCTCCTGAGAGACACAGCCAGAATACAGCAAACACAGAGGCGAATGCCAGCGGCAAACCACTGAACTGAGAATAGGACCCCCGTTGAAGGAATCAGAGAAAGAACTGGAAGAGCTTGAAGGGGCTCGAGACCCCAAAAGTACAACAATGCCAAGCAACCAGAGCTTCCAGGGACTAAGCCACTACCTAAAGACTATACATGGACTGACCCTGGACTCTGACCTCATAGGTAGCAATGAATATCCTAGTAAGAGCACCAGTGGAAGGGGAAGCCCTGGGTCCTGCTAAGACTGAACCCCCAGTGAACTAGACTATGGGGGGAGGGCGGCAATGGGGGGAGGGTTGGGAGGGGAACACCCATAGGGAAGGGGAGGGGGGAGGGGGATGTTTGCCCGGAAACCGGGAAAGGGAATAACACTCGAAATGTATATAAGAAATACTCAAGTTAATAAAGATGGGGAAAAAATTACATGCAACACCAATCTATCATCTTACTTTCTTTCCCCATTGCCATGACTAAAACACTTCAGCAAAAGCACCATGAGGATAAAGGTTTATGGCTCAGAGTTCCAGGGTGCAGTCCCCTGTGCCAGGGATGTCCACACGGCGGGAACTTGGAGAAGTTGGTTCCATCACAGCCACGATCTGGAAGGAAGCAGAGGGCCACCAGTGCATGCTGCTGGTCAGCCTCCTTTTCCTTCCTCTGCCATCAAGCCCAGGATCCCGGCCAGGGAGCAGCGCCACACATCGCGAGACTGGGACTGTTGCTCTGTTTCCACAGGAAAGTGAGTATCTGAGATGGGTACAGCCTACAACCACGTGAACAAGCCAGTGAGCCTCATACAGCATCGCAAAATCACAGGAAATCAAGAGAATTCCAAATCACACACGAGGGGACTGTGAAGGTTATTTTAATAGGGCTGTTCTAGTTACACCTCGTGTTTAGGAAACTTTAGAACATGCCGGGCGTTTACGCTGTCAGGAAGACACAAGCCTTGCTGCTCATGCTGCTGTCAGCTTAGCCAACACAAAGATGCGTTTCTTCCTGTATCCTTGTGCAGTATATACATACATGCAATCTTCCTGACTGGTTGGTGGGCAGCAGGAAATATAAAGATATGCTTTACTGTGATTCTTTATTGTGATTCTTTTTGCACGTTGACCTATGTATTGCTTGGCCGCTACACTTCTAGGTTATTCAAATTAATTAAGAGGTAGAAAAATTGACTTGAATTTGGAGTGTGAGAGAGTAAGAAATTGTGCTAGTAAATTCAAGACATAAATGGAGAGCGGAGTGAATCAGTAGTGACTTGGAGTTGGAAAGCCGCAGATGAGTGTGGCACGTTCTGAGTGTTTGGGATTACAGACAATGGCATCAGTAGAAATTCCCTTAATGTCCCAGGAGGTAGAGGCGGGGTGATCAGAGGCTCACTGTTATCTTTAGATCTACATAGTGAGCTTGAGGCTGGACTGGGATATTTGAGACCCATCTCTACATAAATAAAATTATGTAGCCCATGACGATGTCTTTAATCCATTCAATGAATACTCATTGAATACCTTGTATGTATAATCATAAATTCGGTGTAGTCTTCCCTTGTCTGGGCTATTTTAATATTAAGTTGAACAGAAAGATTCTTGAGTAGCATAACTGAATTTGAACATGCGATTTCCTCAATATTAAAATACTAACTTTATGCAGATATAATATGGCTTAAATAGTTTTATAAATAAAAGCCCACGCAATCATAAATCAATACTTGTATACTATTTTACGTTACTATCCACATGGCCTCTGTTCCAGCCTTAGCTCTGTTCTTGTGTTTAAATGTCACTATGTGTCCTCAAATGTTATCATTTGGGGTTCACTCTCAGCCCCGAAGCCTCTGGCTATCCCTTGCAGGTGCGAAAGCTCCGACACTTTTCCTTTAACCGAGTCTTTGGATGCTGTTAAACAGTGTCACCTTCGATTCAGCACGCCCTGCTTCTGTGTGTTTGAATCGGGACGATTGCTTTATGCTCCATGTCTCTCCTCAAAAGGCCAGAAGGGGAAGTTCTGTGATGGCCTTCTAGTCAGCACGGTGTGCACTCAGTCAGTGTCCCGGATCCAGCCTTAATTATGTTTTTCCAATTACCAGGGAAGCCTCCCCCATCCTGCCAGGTATTTAGTTTTACTGATTAATTACTATCGTCTATTTAAGACCGATTTCCTTAGAAACTCCTCTTGCTGACTCTTAATTATGTTATGCTTAAGCCTGTCTCCTGTCAGAGAACTTACCTGGTCTTAGAGAAATTATGCTTCTTCCTCGACAGATATTTAATCCTTTCAAGCCAACCTTAATGGACTTTAAAGCACAGGTGATAAGTAGGGGCACAGAAAGCGAAGTGAAGGGTAGTGTGGGAGACAGGGGAAAGACAAGGGGAAGGGGGAGGGGGAGAGGAAGGGAGTGTTCCTTCTTTGTAATGACACTGAGATCAAGTTGGCTTCTCTAATTCTAGAAAAGATGTATGCAGTTGGGAGGAGACTGCAATAGAGCACTTAAGTCGAACCTGGGATTTATAGTTAAGTAGCGAAGTGAAAATATAGAGACCCGGACAGATGAGTATCTACAGAACTGTCTATCTGTGTTCTCCCCCAGTTCCCGGTGAGAAAATAAACGTTTACCGTGGGCAGCTGGTAAGCGCCAGTTGGAGAATTTATACCCTTGAAGATAAGAAGGTTTCAGTAGACTTTCCGATTCCTTATTGCTAAACAACAACAAGAGCATGTAGAGGAACAGATAGCTAGGGAGGTTTCCAGAAGCAAAGAGACATATTGGGGATTAATGAGATGAAGCCACATTTAAAGGGAGAATGCACTTATGAAAGTAGCTATTGCTATGTAAAGAGATCTCCCTCTTAGCTCATACCCTATTCTGGTGCAACGAAACCAAACCAGGAGGCAGGGATGAGAGGCTGAGGCGGCTGCCCATCTGGGCATGCTCAGCTTACCACTAGAAATGTGTGCTCTGTTGGACTTGTGCCCGCTGTCTTTTATTGCTTATGCACCAGTTTGTTGCGGTGCTTATCTTCTCCGAGTTATTCTATTTTTTCCACCATTAGGAAATGGTAAAAAGACCCTGCCCTGATACCAACAAGGGGACCTTACCTATTTTCCCCTCATATTTTGGTGCCATTTTGCTTTCTTGAATTAGTATAAACTTCTTTTTTTTTTTTCTTTAAGCAAGGAGTGCAATTTTACTCGTATACATTTTGGTAAAGCACTAAATGATATCTTCTAAAAATATGTTTACATTTGAACATGCCCTTTAAGCATGAAGTTCGATTCACTGGCCTTGAATGTGAACCAGACCTAGTGACTCATTTCCAATTGGGCAGAGCAAAGAAGATGCTGGTATCTGGGGTCAGAGAAGGGCTGTTTTGTGGTTCCTTTGTCCTTGCCCTTGCTCTGTAGATAAGCTGTCACCGTCCAGTGAGAACACTGAGGTAGACCTGTAGAGGGAGATGTTGGAAGAAACCTGAGCCCTCCGAATCAGCACCGACATTCCAGAAGATGTATCTATTTGGGAAGAGAGCCATTTAGCTCCAGCCAAGGTTTGCGCCCAGTGTCACAGTCCCTGACGGGCATCAGCCAGAGCTCCTCAGCGCAGCATCCATTAAACCCAGACCATCAGCAACTGGGGAAGAGAGTGAATGATTACTGTGTTAGGCCACTAATTTGGGGTGGTATTAAACAGAATCTATGACTATTCTAACACAGATTTTGATAAAGGGATGCTATCCCAAGGAGAAGCTAAAAAGGCAGGCTGGGCATTGGATGTGAGACAGAAACTGAAAATGCAGGAAGAAAATGTGATGGGCTTGGGAGCTCATTAGTTTTAAGTTAAGCAGAACAGGACAAAAGCAATGCAGAGTCACAGGCATCTTAGTCAGAAACTCACCCAGCTCCAAGCAGATGCATCTCCAGGGCAAAGGGGGGTTGATTCTAAGAAATGCCAAAAACCAAGGTAAAGTAACAGTACAAGTTAATACGCCTGTGGTCTCTATTACACTCCAATCTAATACACTGCACATGTGAATGCATTACTGTTTTTACTAAAGGTTGAAAATGATTTATAATGTATGCATTTTAAGGAATGCATTTAACCCTTTAAAGGATACTTTGGGGAAAAAATTCACAGTCCTCTCATGTCTATGAATCGTGATTTGAAAATACTCTTAAGGCCATTATACCAGTGGAAACACTGAGAGACACAGAGAGTGAGGGACTAAATGTTACGTGTGAGGTCTCAGTGGAAATTGCCAGTATTATATTCTGTATTTTGTCTTTTTTATTTATTGCTTAGATTTATTTTTTATGTCTGCGCATTAGTATGCATATGTGTGTGTGTGTGTGTGTGTGTGTGTGTGTGTGTGTGTGTGCACGTACGTGTCTGTGTGTTCTATGTCATAGGTAAGAAGCTGCCTGCAGAGACCTGAAGAGGGCATCAGATCCCTTGGAACAGGCAGGCGTTCCAGGAGGTTGTGATCTGACTTGGTGGTTGGGAACTGAACTCAGGTCCTTTGAAATAGCAACAAGTGCTCTCCTAACTGCTGAGCCATCTCTCTAGCCCTATGGCTCTTTTCCTATCTCACCACAAATATATTCATTCAATGGTAATCCACAAGCTTTTCTACTTAAATAAAAAGGCAAAGTAGGTCACATCTAGAAACAACCTGTCACAGTTGGATACAATGTTAGAGCTTTTATTTCCCCTTTCAAAACTATAGATACATGGTGTGCACACACTTTAGGACAGAAAATGTGCCTGAGCAAGGTGGCTAACTCAGAGCTTGTGTTGACAGGACTCCATCACAAGCTAGTCAGGTGACGTGAAAGGTCTGTTTTACAGCTGTCAGCATGATTGTGCCCACGGATGGCCTAGCAGATGCTTAACCTCCTCTCTAAAACTGGGGATGGCCATTATTTCTAATTTTGCTAGCTTTTACCACTGTAAATAAAATTCCAGATGTAAACAACATAAGAAAAGGAAATACTGGTTTAAGCTAAGAGTTTCAGAAATTTCAGGCCATCATTCAGATAATGGAAGCATAACATTGGTATGAACCGGAAGTGCACTTGTGAGAACTTATGTCTGTGTATTAGTCTGTATATGTGTGTGTGTGTGTGTGACCCTGTGTGTCCTATGTCATACATGTGAAGGTGCCCACACCCTTCGATGCAAATGAGGGATGAGGTCTGGAACGGTTTATGGCAGATCACAGCTTATAGGTCAGGTCTTGGTAACAGCAACATGACTCTTCCTAGCAGCTCTGTGTCTTGACAGTTGGACTGGGTGAAGTTTCATATTCCAAATTCAGACTCCACTCTGAATTTAGAGCCATACAGCCATCTGCCTCATCCTGGATTCGGCTTTCCTTGAAGCTCACAAATGCATGCCCATTTGTAGGCTCTCTCCAACAGCTCCAGCTTGTTGATAAAGGTAGGAAAATATGGCTGATTTATAGTTTTCCCACTAAGATTCTCATTGTGCAGCTCCTGTCACAGATGCTTCATTCAACTCGATTCATCTCACAAGGTAGCCTGATGTAGCTCTGGCGATAGAACTTCCCAGACTACTTCCCTTATGTGGAAATTGAAATAATAAGCACCACCCTTCATGCCTTGTCAATTGCCAAACACCTTACAAACAATAATAGCATCTCTCTTCCCCACTGCTTTTATTTTCTCCTCCCACAGGTAGAGTCTTTCTAGTCTGTACCCTTTGATCTTGAAGCCCTGTGAGTCATATTCTAGTGTTCTGAGACATGCAAGATTTACCTAATGATGATAAGGTACCTTTCATAATCTGCCAGAATGTGTTGTTTGGCTCCTAAAATGGCAAGGTGGCCATGTGTTAAGGGGGAGTAAATCCATGTGTTTGGGAGAGGATGAATTCCTAGAGAAAATGCTATGCTGTCAAAAGTCAGCTTCAGAGAGGAGGGTTCTACTATTCCTAGGAGCTAATTCCTTCTTTTGCACTATGGACAATAGAGGTGTTTAACTCAATGTCCCTTTGTTGTATTTGGTGGCATTGCAAACTGAATCCTTGAGATGTTGACATTGAAGCCATAATTCATTGTTCTTGTGACTTTCCAATTTTCTCTGTGAATTGCCCTTATGAAATTCATTTTCCTTGCTTGACCCTTAAAATATTGAGATTTCCTGGAGGGTACCATTTTTCTTTCTGCACACAATTCTTTCCCCATGCAAAGCTTCATGGAAGTCCAACATGCAGTTCTGTCTGCAGTGGTTCTTCTGTTTGTTTACCACTCCTAATAGAGTTTCTCATGTGACAGGATGCTAAACAAGAGAAGAAGACTGGAGACATACTAATTCTCTTCTTCTGCAACTTCCTTGGTCCAGAAATGAGGAATTGAAAGTTACTTTTAGCAATAGTGAAAATAGAGCTTAGTGGAAAAAGATGATATGGCCAAGCTGTGTTCCAATCATGAACAAGATTGAGCCTTAGGCCTAGCTCTTCACCCATCTTGTTTGGTCTCAGCTCAGCAGTGAGCATGCGTGAGATGAGTTACCCACATGCTTCATAGCTACACAGAGAGAAGGACTTTAGTGGCAAGACTCTTTAAAGGAAAGAAAATTTGAACACTCATTCTGTTGCATATCCACAGATTCACTTTTCTGTGCCTTGTCTTCTTGGAGTTAGCCAATATGGTGGTTTGAATATGAATACTCCCATTGGCTCATACATTTGAATGCTTAGTCATCAGGAGGTGGTGCTGCTTGTAAAGAATTAGGAGGTGTGGTCTTGCTGGAGTAGGTGTGGCCTTGTTGGAAGATGTGTGCCATTGAGAATGGGCTTTGGAATTTCAAAAGCCCGAGACAGGGATCTCTCTTCCTGCTGCCTGAAGGTCTGGATGTAGAGCTTTCAGCTCCTTCTCCAGCACCGTGTCTACCAGCTTGTAACCCTGCTTCCTGCCATGATCAGAATGGACCAACCCTCTAAAACTGTAAGTCAGCCCCAATTAAATGCTTCCTTTCATAAGAGTGGTATGACCATAGTATGTTTTCACAGCAATAGAACATTGACTAAGACAGCTAGTTTAGAGCTTTCAATCTCTTTTTCATTCTACTTGGAGCTGGCAAAACCATTGATTTTTTTTTTTTAAGTTTCAGAGGAATTTCCATTTTACCTTCCTCCTAGTTAGTCAGCTAGTGTTAGAATTTTTTTCCACAAAGCATTTCAGAATAAATTATGTCCAGAATCATTTTTTTCTAAAATAAATATCACGGGTTAAAAGTTTTAGCATTTTAAAGATTCCTTCTCCACTTCCGGAAACCATGTTTGCTCCCCCTCTAACACTCATTTGTATGCTGAGTGTGGTCGACGATGTAGAAAGTCATAGCAGGTAGCTTTCTTGTCTGCATCTTGACCTTGCTTTTCTAATCTACAGTCAGTCAGAGGAAAAATTTCCTCCACTTCCTTGTTCCTATTAGTCACCCGTTTCCCCTTCTCAATCACATCTGCAGGAAGTAGAGATTTATTGTTTCCTGTTCTAATTGGAAAGCTGCTCTCCTTGAGCTGTATTCCCCGAATGCCACCTTCTCACTGAAGACTAGCTTTCAGCTCACCTCACAGGGTCTCATTCAACACACACACTGGCTCGTCCTTATGTTAGCCACTGTGATCCCTGCATAGAATACAAAGATATGGAAGTCACCCTCCCTGTCCTCAAAAGGACCTCATCTTCCTGGAGGAGAGAAAGGCGCAGAGACAGGAAATTATATTACAGAATGATAAGTACCTCTGGAAAGGAAAGCACCAGGAAAGCTCTCTATGGAGGAGAAATTAATTCTGCCAGGAGTAGGGTAAGCCCCTTCCAGAGGACCTCGGTACCTGAGTTATTCCCTGAATGATGAGTGTATTAAGTAACCTCTTGTCCTGAGTTTTGTTCCAATTAATGTGCAGATTCAGAGAGGGTAACATGTCTTTCCTCCCTCTTCATGGGAGACATTATGGATGATTAGGAGTCAGACCATAATGCATGTTCTGATGGATATAGTTCCTCTGTGCAGCTAATCCTTAACGTCCTATTAATTTATAATTCCCAATTTAATATGACTCTAGAATCATACTCAAGCATTTCCATTCTCTCACCCTGCACACGAGGGTTTTGTCCTCTCGTGCATCATTTCTTACATGCTTTCTCTTTTCTTTCTTTCTTTTCTCCCACAGTGGTGTTGTCAAAGCTGGGATAACAGGCCTCCTCCCCACACCAACATATCCATGCCAGAAGCTCTGTTACTTTTCAGGGAAAGGGAGTTACATTAATTTATCTGAACTTGAGGTAAAATTAGCCTATACATGGATGTGGCCCCAAAGTCACCATAGGGAGACATAAATGTAGAAGTGTCGGGTAGAGGCATGTCATAATTTTAAGATGTAGGAGTGACAGATCCTGCTTTTGTTGACCTTGAAG
Source organism: Rattus norvegicus (assembly GCF_021556685.1). Taxonomy (NCBI): domain Eukaryota; kingdom Metazoa; phylum Chordata; class Mammalia; order Rodentia; family Muridae; genus Rattus; species Rattus norvegicus. Next base: position 65,197,359 of record NC_141537.1, read on the forward strand.
ACAGAGGAAAGGGTTAGACATCAAAGAAAGACAGTGGCCTCTACAAGCTGAAAAGGTTAGAGGCTCCAGAGAGAACACAGTGTTGCTAAAACCTTAACTTTAGCCAAATGAGACCTAATTTGGCTCTTCATCCTCCAAGAATGTGAAGCAATAACTTAGTGTTAGAAGCAGTCCAGCTTGTGGTTAATTCATTGCAGAAGCAATAGGGAGTGAATGGAGCTGTTAAGTCTGTCTTCAAGTAGATATATAATTCTAAACCTGTAATTCATGGTTTTTCTTCCTGCTTAAGGTCTCAAGGAACTTCCCTGTGTTTTTTATGGTTTGGTCACCCATTGCAGCCTTCCTTTGTTAGTGCTATCACCCGTATCTCTTTGTTATACATAGAATTTTTGCCCAATTTCTATTTAGTATAGTGATATTCCAACAGCAACAAAAATTACACAGCATTACCCATTACACGCACACACACACACACACACACACACACACACACACACACACACACACACACACACACACACCTTCCAGATTTTGGAAATTGACCTAAATCTTTCAGTTTTTGTTTACCTTAGTTCTTGCCCCTCAAATACTTTTCTTGTTAGTCACCTAATTATGTTTTAATTTAAATCTTACTAATTGAAATATAAGGTGGTATATTTGAAGAGTCTATTATGGTTCCAAAGATCAATCCAGGGCCCCAAGAATATGAAACAAGTTTTCTAACGGCTGAACTAAATCGTCATCCCCAGAGGCATTTTTTGAATGGAAATATGACTGCATGAGTAAGAGGGTTTAAGTTGCTTTTAGGCCAATGGAAAATTAAATTGTCTTGTCATGAAATGGTAGAGAGTCATATGTGATAGGGAGGGGACATAGGGCATTTAATGGATGTGTGCAAGTTTGGGAGGGAACATAGGGTATTTAATGGTTGTGTATAAGCTGTATAAACTGACAACATGGTTTCCTGTCTTGTATGTTTCAGTTACTCTTCTCCTAGTCATTTATTACCATTTTCTAATTCCTGACGTTAGGATGTGTCCATATGACTTGGCGATTGGGACATACCCATTAGGATGTGACCTGTCCTTGATGAACAGCTATGAAAATGAGGTAGGTAAAATTCAAATGACAGGAAGCTGATGGAAAATAAATCTTGAAGTGTTAGGAACATAGACTCAGTCATTCCAGCCCCTATACAGCTTTGATGAAATATCTATAATCAAATTATTCTAGATGCTGACTCTGTACACCTCTTCATAATAACATGCCTTTCCATTTGCATTTTATCCATGCAATCCCATAATATGGAACAAGTTCCTTCATAACATCTGAACAGAAAATATCTCCCAAGAATGCCCTGGCTGAAAATAAACAGAATCTAGGTTAGAGTGACCCTTCAAGGCAAAGTTCACTGACATGTAAACTTACTGTAGTCCATGTAAATTTTCTGCTATTGTATCATAGATGGTATCCAAAATACAAACTTCTCATTTCTTTCTTATGCTATGCATCCTCTTTAGTTAGTCCAGAGTTTGACTTGCCCGATTATTTTTTTTTATTCTTGGTTTAGGAAGTATTTCATGTATTTCATTTCAAGTATGGGAACTCTCTGGAGTTAATCCTCTGTTAAAATACCAAAGAATAATATAATACCATACATGGTAACTATGGTTTTAAAAACATCCATTAAATATTTTAAAAGTTTGACTAAAATACAGAAAAAAGATCTAATAACTTTTTACTTGTGGTAGGACTTGAAAATCTGCAGGTGGGAGAGCTATAGGCATGCTATAACTGAGTAAAAACCCACTGAAAATCAACCAAAAGCAAGAGGATGAACTAGATAGTCCTGAAACTTTCAAAGGACAGAGTGATTATACTCCCAGAGTCAAAGAGAAATGCCATAGGCATTTTAAACAACACAGCAATAATATTAGGACTATTGCTAATTATATTAACAATTATAAGGGTAATATTAAGAAATAATCTCAGTAAATGTAACCAACGGAAAGGGAGAGAACAGCATTGGTACTGTCTTGAAGAACAAGTATTTCAAGAGCGACAAATAGACTTGCTCATGTTGGGATGCACACCAATGTTCAGCACAGTCTTAGGCATTTCCTGATGTGATAAATTTTATAGATTTCATAATGAAAGCATGGCTCATGACAAAACTTGTATGTAGGGACTATGAATAAATTCTGAGCCCAGATACTCCAACTCCATACTCACATTACAACCTTCCACAACTAGACTACCCTTCCTTGACTGAAGCTTTTGACCAATGTACTCTCCAACAAATGTCCCCTCATTGTAAGAATATTTGGGTACACAGAGATTTCGGCCATTGGGTGAGAACCACAATGGGAGAAACACTGAAGGTTAAATATTCCTTTACTCTAACAAAATAACAATAGCAACAAACAACAACACAGTTGAGAGTAGCAATAGTTTTCTAATGTTCCCAAAGGTTTCTAAGAAACACAATGAGTAGAAGTTGAGGCTTGAAGGAGAAGAATTCTTGAGGTAGGACTCAGAGTCAAAGCACCTTGCTGGGTTTTAGAATGTGAATGGAGAACAGAGGTCTGAAAGGGAGAGTCATGCCCAACAATTAGCATAAGTAATTTTGATCTTTTTAAAGTTTATTATCAGTGATGATAACCTTGGGTTTCATGTCCTTTGTGTGCCTCTTCCTTTCATATGGAGCAGAGGGGCTGCTGTTAAGCTTCAGAGCCTGAGCTCTGGATCTCCCTGGAGTTCTATGTAAGGGACTGTTCTGACTTGTGAGCAGTGGTGGGGAGAAGCCTGCAGAGTTTGCAGCCACTGCTGTTCAAGTCTGTGACTTTGGAAGACAGGTTGGCAGGCGGTCCTCCTGCTTTGTGTATCTCAGAATTCTCTAGAGTTGATAAGGACTTTCCAATCAGCCGTCTTCATTATCTCCTGCCTGCTTTAAGTTCAGACAGATTCACATTCATCAGTCTTGTCTTATCTGAACAATGGGCAGGGACCAGGACCAGGCACAATGGAATAGGTAATATGCAGTGTCTTTAATTATATTACTAATCGAGAAGCTCTAGGAAGAACACTTTGAAAGTTATAAGCCAACAGGAGCTGCCTCATATCTCTTTCTGACTTATTATTGATGGGGGCTGGCTTTGTCACTGGATAACTTTTGAGTGTCCTTGAAATGTTCCTTTTGTAGCAGCGTAGTCAGGACTTCTTGGAAAAATGTGCTCTCACCTGGAAACTTGGGTCAGAGAAATAGAAGGAACAAACCCCTTTTGGGATGACTAAAGCTTGCTGAGCACCGTCTGTCTGCCACTTCTGTTCTCAGGTTAGAGAACACAGAAAAGGGAATTTTGTTTTCTGGAACTCACAGTGAAGAGCTGGGGCGTGGGGTAGGACATATAAACAGATGAATACAAGTCAGCTTAGGGACAACTGTAGAGTGGGCATGTCAGAGGAGCAGAGGGAGATGAGGTCAACTCAACTTCAGGATGCACTGACAAGGTTTCCCACAAGGAGGGCAGCTGCCTGTGCTGCTATCCTTAGCTTCTGACCCTGTCAGCTATCAGAGGGTGATTTCCTTGGCTGAATCATCTGGGAGGCTCTGAAAAAAAATCTGCATGCCAGGTTGTGTCCCAGACTAACTAACTCATACTCCTTGAAGGTAGGAGGCAGACATTCATATCTTTTGAAGTTCTTCATGTGATTCCAATATTTAATCAAGTATACATATTATGTTCTAGAGAAGCAATTCAACTAGCTGAAAACTAGGCCAAAAGGGCCACAATATGCCTTGGAGATCCCTTTGCTACATTCTGAGAGGACTGGCAGGAGACAAGGAGAGGTAGAGTTCAGTAGAAGAAGACATTGGCTCTACTTGACCAGGTCCAAATTTCAGGGAGGTCATATGATTCTACTAATACAGTAGACTGGGGGTAAAGAGTCATGATGGGTTGTGAGTTGAGATTCAGCTGGAAGATAATGACCCCTATAGAAACTTTGTACCTACCTGAAAAATTTTGGGAAATTTCAAGTTTTGTTTTCTAGTTAGCCCAGTCTAGCCTCAGATTTGCGCTATAACGAAGACTGTCCTCAGATTCCCAATTCCCTTACCTCAGTTGCCAAGGGTCTGCGATGGCTGGGGTGTGTCACTATGCTCGGGGGAAAGCTTTCATCTTTTAAAGCTGAGAACGTCATCTGAGAGCACGGAGAAAGGAAACACACACGTTCAGATGTCAGCCTCCTAATTATGGATAGTTTGTATTAGTACATTGTCACATCCTGCAAATCTATTTAAGGGTTTTAAATTTTTCTTTTTCTACTTAAAATTGAGGAAAGATGGGCCCAGAAGGATGCCTCAGAGGGTAAAAATGATAGCTAGGGAAGACAGATGATTGGAGTTTGATTCTTAGAATCTATGTAAAAATCTTGGTGACGTGGCACCCACCGGCAATCCCAGGATTTCTAAGAAGAGGTGGGAGACAGAGATATGATAATTACCCAGAGCCTTAAGAGCCTCGGACAGAGCATGTGGAATGGCAGGAACCAGGGACTCAACAAGGTGGATGTGGGTACCAGTTCCCAGACCTTGTTCTCTCATCTCATGGTGCCATGGCATGAGTGCCACATCCCCCAAATAAAAAAAAAATTAAAAGTCACCACCGATACGAGCCACCCAGATATCACCACATATTTATGAGCATTCTAATTGAAGGGCATAGTAACAATATTGGCTATGTTATATTTTAGCATATAACATTTTAGTATATGTTATCCTATTTAACTATTCCCAGTATTTTGATGAGATCCTGAATCTAACATTGTCACATAGACCAACATTCAGGCAGAACACCAATGGACATAAAAAAGATGATGTGTAGAGAAGTTAAATACATTGCCTGGAATCACATATAACACGAGGATTGAAATAAACGCTTGCTCGATTTGATTTTTAATTGCTCTCTATCTCCTGGGAAAGCCAGTGGCTTGGTGCAATTGGAAAATAAATACAGATCTGGGAGCAAGAATGTAAGAATTCTATGCTGGATTGAACTGCTCTGTGATCTTAGGTTAGTCTCTTAACCTCCCTGGACTTCCACGATTTGTTAAAGTGAGCAGACATGAGATTATGATGGTGTTTATTCTAGTGATGATTCAACGGAAATACATGTTTAAAATAATTGTGGAGGGCTAGGTTGGTGAAGTAAAGGTACTCTCCAGAGTCTGGTACTTGGTGTAGCTAACCAGCATTCAAATGTTGTCCTTTGACTCCACATGCACACCATGAAACATGTGCACCTCCAAATAATTAATAAATAAATAATAAAAATTAAATATCTTTAGAGTCTTATACACATGTCATTCTTTTGAAAAGATAATGTTAAAAGCATTTGTATGTTTATCATCCATCTATCAGTCTATTTATCATTCTATCATCTATTTATTTATAACTTTATTTGGAAGAATACCCAAGGATTTACTCTGCTAATAGGTAAAATGTTATAGAAAAAAATAATTTGTTTTGAATCAGAAAATATGACCCTTCTTATATTTTGAGTGGTTGTGAGAACCTCTCTGAAAGGCAGGTTCAGCTGGTCCTGCGGGTTCTGTTTACCTGGTCTGTGGTCGTTGATGAGGTTTTTGTTTTCGTTGGTTTCCTTAACACTGTCCTGTGCCTTTCAGAGGATGCCCCACATGGCTCATTCCCTGATCCCTCTTGATCTAGTTGGATCTTCTCAGCTCTTGCTCTGAAGCGGGAAGCTTCTAAAACAAGCAGATTGGTGCCCCTGGGAAATTAATCAGGCAGAGAAGGCAGTTCTGAGTCTAACAGGTACATTGAGGGGAGTTCTGAAGCTTGTCTAGCTTGACAGGATATCGCCTGGGGGAGTCTAAGAAACCCAGACAGACCTGGCTCCTACAGACACTGAAGTCTGGAGCTGCTTAGCCTGTTTAATATTGTTAGAACACAGGGAAACTTCAGTGGCAGAAGATGCAATCTGTTTGGGACAGGATTCTGATCATTGCACAGAGAACACATCGTCAGGACACCGCAGAGTCTCCGGTTTGCTCCTGTTCGTCTCGAAGAACCTGTCATGCTCCTTGATCTCAGCTGTTTCTGAGAGCTGAATAGGCCTGTGTAGCAGGTATAGGTATCAGGCTGGATAGAACACAGCCTCAACAGCACATAGTGTGTCTGCCTCGGGGAGGCAGAAGGAGAGTAGAGAGTGGGTGCCGTTCTGGAAAGAGGGGAGCTGGGTGGCATAGGAGGGATGATTACTGGTGTTTCCTTCCTTCTGTGCAATTCCTGGCTACCTGGTCTTCATGCTGTGGCCCTTGTCTCCAGTCAGCATCTCACCATCTTTCTCTTTGACCAGTGCCTAGACTGTCCAGGAAGTAGCCTGTCCTGGGTCCTTCCTGGGTCCTTCCTGGGTCACTCCAGCCACCTCACCATGAAGTGGCTGTCTAGTCAGATTCCAAGCTGATGACCAGAAACCTCCATAGATTTCAGGATACAATCTCACTTTCTAAGTGTGACATCAGAGTCTCAGTCTCAGATTTTCATCTTCTCTACTCCCCAGAAAGGGTGGGTCTTATTCATCGATTTTCCTCTTGGACTGACCACAGGTCTGTCTTCCTGTAGGAAGACATAGGGAAGGGCTTTGAGACAGAATGGTGACTCCTTATGATCTTCCCTCTCCAGTTTGCAGTTTTCACTGGCAATGGCTCCCAACTTCAAATCTCAAGGCAGCTAAAAATCTAAGGCCCCAACTTCTGTACTTTCTCACTGTGTAGTCTGCGTCTCCCAATCAGGCAAGAGGATTTCCCACAATCTACATCTTAAAAACAAACGAAAGTATCAAATACAAATTTTCTTTTTTTCTTTCTTTTTTTATTAACTTGAGTATTTCTTATTTACATTTTGAGTGTTATTCCCTTTCCCGATTTCCGGGCCAACATCCCTCTAACCCCTCCCCTTCCCCTTCTTTATGGGTGTTCCCCTCCCCACCCTCCCCCCATTACCGCCCTCCCCCCAACAATCACGTTCACTGGGGGTTCAGTCTTAGCAGGACCAAGGGCTTCCCCTTCCACTGGTGCTCTTACTAGGCTATTCATTGCTACCTATAAGGTTGGAGCCCAGGGTCAGTCCATGTATAGTCGTTGGGTAGTGGCTTAGTCCCTGGAATCTCTGGTTGCTTGGCATTGTTGTTCATATGGGGTCTCGAGCCCCTTCAAACTCTTCCAGTTCTTTCTCTGATTCCTTCAACGGGGGTCCCGTTCTCAGTTCAGTGGTTTGCTGCTGGCATTCGCCTCCAAATACAAATTTTCAAATGAGTAGACGCATGTCCCATAAGGCCAACCAGACGTGACCTGATTTCCTGTTTCCTTCGGAGTCACTGCAAGTAGAGAAAGTAATCCATGGGTGTTAAGGTTGTATCACCACAACACAAATACTGGCTGAAGTGCTTCTGTGCAGGCAAATTAAACTCCGGTTCTGTATTATCTGCCTCATACAGACAAGGTCTACTGCCTGCTTGCTTCAGTAACCAGAAGGAGATTTATGCTAAGACAAATTGAATGGGTCCTTTCTGAGTCTCTGAGGAAAGTTCTAGTAATGTGTCACACGGGTCTACATGTTTGTGAAACTGACAGTGTTAAATAACTGTTAGTACAGTGGCTATGGCGGATTTGCCTTTCTACTGTGGTTTTCCTTCCATTAGACTACTTTGCCTTCAAGCATGACTGAAGTGGGCATTCTGAGGGCTCAGCTAAGGGGAAGTTGACTTGAGGATGCATTCAGTGAGTCCATTCAGCTAACTCCATGTGACAGAGTCCGTCCTTATTTTTCCTTCTGTTGCTGTGATGGAACACTCTGGCCCCAACAACCTAAGATAAGGGTTTATCTTGCCTCAGATTTCCTGAGGGATAGCGAACACCGTGGCAAGGAAGTCATGGTGACAGGCATATGAGGCCAGCTTGTCACATTACATCATCTCAGGAAGCAGAAAGAGAACAGGAAATGGAGCAAAGCTATACAACTTCAAGGTCCACCCTTTAGTGACTTCCTCCAGCAAGCCTCTACCTCATGAAGACTCCATAATCTTCCAAATGGTGACATCAGATAAGAATTAAGTGTTCAACACATGTGCCTATGAGGAACATTTGGAACAATTCTCTGTCCTTAGTGCCCACAGTCATGGCAATCTCAGAATGCAAAATTAATTTAGTTCAACTTCAAAATCTTCCTAGCCTTTAACAGTTTGAACACTGCTAAAAAGTCCAAAGTCCTCTTCTGAGAGGAGACAATTTCTTAACTATGACCCACCTATAAAATAAAAAGACAAAGTATATATTTCTAATAGACTATGTATGAAACAGAATATACATTCCCATTGCAAAAGGAAGAAATAAGGTGTAGTAAGGACCAAGGCAATATTGAAATTAGGGAGGGAAAACACAAAATTCTGTAGCTCCATGTCTGGCATCCGGGGATCCTGATGGAATCGGAAAGGATTTGATTGTCTCTTCCATCTCTCCTACTCTGTTGCCTGTAACACCTCTCTCTCTCTCTCTCTCTCTCTCTCTCTCTCTCTCTCTCTGTGTGTGTGTGTGTGTGTGTGTATGTGTGTGTGTGTGTGTACCCGTGCATGTGAGTGTGTGTGCCTGTATGTATGAATGTGTTGAGGGAGGGACATATGAGCTTGTGTGTGCAGGTATGTTTGTCTGTACAAGTGAATATGGGGACCAGAGGTCAACTTTTGATTTTTTTTTCTCTCTCTCTCTCAGTCTTGGTTTTTTTTTCCTTTGACACATTCTCCCTTCACAGAAACTGAAACTGGCTGCTTTGGCAAGACTGGCTGGTGAGTGATCTTTGGGGACCAACATTTCTCTTCTCCCTAGCTCTAGGATTACAAGTAAATGCTGTCATGCCTGGCTTATATGTGGCTGTTAGGGATCCAAACTCAGGTCCTGGTGCTTACATGGGAAGTTCTTTATCCACTGAGCCATTTCCCAGTCCTTCAATCTTCTTTCTCGCAAATAGCTTCTCTGGGGCACAGAGCAATTTTCTACTCTGCTGTGCCTCACTTTCTATGTGGAGGGATTGTTTCCCTTTTAATTTTTAGATATTTGAAGGACACAGAACAAGTTTTACCCTGTTCTATGCTGCTTTACAATGCTTCTAAATTTTTAAAATAAATTCAATATTTTCTTATCTTAAACCTGCCAAGAATATTTATATATATATACATATATATGTATATATATGTATATATATAACAGATTTTAAACTTCTTTTGCATGTATGCAAGCAATTAGAGCTTTGATGTGCTATTAGAACAGAAAAATAGTTAATAATTAATTCTTCCATATCTTAAGATTACATGCAGGGTGTGGTAAGATGCTATTAGATACAGCGTTTCAAATGCAAATGAAATACTTGTTAGAGATATTGCCCACAGTGTGGAATATATGTTGATTAAAGATTATCATGGGTGATGGACCTAAGAAAGGGACAGCAGCAGCATATCATGCATGGCACAGAGAAACAAAGGCCTTTAGCCTAGATCACTGTCTCTCCTTGACAACAAGGAATTATTTGGGAAGAAATTCTGTCAGTGAGAGGATGTACCTACATTACGCTGACATGTGTCACGTCTGTGGTGGTATGTCTTAAGTTAGTTGATCTGGGAAGATCTAGTCCACTGGGAGAACAACTCTCTAGGCAATGGGTACTGAACTATCTAAGAGGAGAGAGTGGAGGAGAATGCAGTCAGTCCAGCTAACAAGCAGGCAGGCAAGGGTGCAAGCAGGTATGCAAGCAATCAGACAGGTAAGCAAGCAAGCAGCAAGCAAGCGAGCAAGCAAGCAGCAAGCAAGCAAGCGAGCAAGCAAGCAAGCAAGCGAGCAATCAGACAGGTAAGCAAGCAAACAAGCAAGCAAGCAAGCGAGCGAGCAAGCAAGCAAGCAAGCAAGGGTGCAAGCAGGTATGCAAGCAATCAGACAGGTAAGCAAGCAAGCGAGCAAGCAAGCAAGCAAGTGAGCAAGCGAGCAATCAGACAGGTAAGCAAGCAAACAAGCAAGCAAGCGAGCGAGCAAGCGAGCAAGCAAGCAAGGATGCATACAGGCAGGCAAACATGCATTCCTTTCTCTCCATTTGGAACTGTGGATGTAATATGGGCAGCTGTCCCTGAACTGACTTCCCAACAGTGAGGGACAATAACCTGGAATGGTAAGCATAAAGCAATACGTTTCTCTCCTAATTTGCTTGTTGTCTGAGTATTTTATCATAACAATGGAAATTTGATTGGAACCGCAAAGTAGCTAGAGAGGGTTTGTCCTGGGCACCTTTGTGGTTACCTGCCAGCAACAGACAGGAAAGAGAGAGTTTGGGCCAAGAGGCAGGGCCAGTATAATCCTTAAGATGGCCTACATGAGCTGGCTATGCCTTCTGTCCTAAAGGTGCCACCAGATGGGGACCAAGTGTTCAAGTCTATGGGAAAGAATTCATATTTAAACCATAGCGAGTTGAATAGAAAGAGTCAGGACATTCAAACAGCGCTCTGGAGAGCTCGCAGGGCAGGCGATAGTTCAAAGTTACTATTTACTGGTTGTAACTTTAGTTTTGCAGGTTCATAGTCAAGACTGCCTCACAGCAGGAGCATACCTGAGCTGGGTGAACACTGAGACAGAAGAGTAATGTTTAGAATTGGACTTAGAACATGTAAAGCACTTAGCTAATTTGCTGTACATTTTCTTTTCCCCCTTCACTTTCATTTAATAAAAGTCCTAGGCTTTTAGATGTTGGTAAGACAAATGTAATCAATTTAATTAGTTGGGTGAATTAAAATGAATATTTTTAGAGGCTATTAAAATTTAAACAATTTAGCATATTCTTCTAATGAATTTCCCTTATTATGAATGTTATTTAGTAATTATATCTATGCTAATTATTAGTTTGGGGGATGATTTATATGTATCTTAGTTAGATTTCTATTGCTGTGATGAAACACCATGATAATAAGTAATTCGGTGAAGAAGGGGTTTATTTCACTTCCCTTTCCACATCACAGTCCGGCGTTGAAGGAAGCCAGGGGAGGAACCCAAGCAGGCCAGGAACCCGGAGACAGGAGCTGACACAGAGACCACGGAGGGATGTTGCTTGATCTCCATGGCTTGCTCAGTCAGTTTTCTTATAGAACCTAGGATTGTCAGCCCAGGGGCGGCACCACACGCCGTAAGCTTGGTCTCCCCACATCAATCATCAATCAACAACACTACAGGGTTTCCCAGAGGAGGATCTAGCGGGGGCATTTTTCTCAACCGACCTTCCCTCTTCCAAAATGACTCTACCTCGTTAAGATGACATAAAACTATGCAGCACATTATAATTAAACTTTCCAAAGGTTAATTTTAGGCATAGCTAAACCCTTTTATTTATTTGCATTTTTTTTGTTTTTTTTTTTTGGTTTTTTTTTTTTTTTGTCTCTTACATCTTAAAATGAGAACCTGAAATAATTTAGTGAAATGGGAAGATGTTCTATTGTTCTGCTCAGCGTTTGCATTTATAATCTTCACATCTCGGTGCTCAGTCCAAGAGCAGGAGTAAACAATTGCTTTCCGTATTACCATACTGCTTGTGTTGATGTACTGCGAACACTCAGAATATTCATACTTCAGACACACTCTACATTTTATCAAGGGTTGTCCTCTACAGAATATAATGACAGGGAATGTGCCTTAATACTTTAGCACAGCGGTTTTCCAAGTAGCTACCTCGGAACCACCCAATGTGGTTATTAAAAAGCCCTGGCTGGGGTCCTGGCTTAGGTGGTCTGATTTAGATGTTTTAAAGTGAGCACACCCCCCATCCCCCTCCGCGCGGCCATTTTTTTTTAAGCTCACCTAGATAATTTTTCTGAACAATTGGATTTGAAAAATCACTGGCCCACAGTATGAAATATTGCCTTGCATTTAGCGAGTGTTTGAGTATGCATGGTTCTTTTTTTATTTATTCCCCGCTCCACCCTTCCTACCCGCCTTGCATCACAAAGGAGAGCCGCATAAACTGGACCAAATGTGTTTTTTTTTTTTCTCTCTCTCTCTCTTCTCTGGGCTTCGCCATGCTTCACCAGCCACCTGACAGAACCCAATTCAAATGCATTCTCTTTTGTTTCATGGTGCATAATGACAGTCCAATAACCAGGACTCTTATTGCCCTTTCAAAGCTACACGGAAAATCAAACAATATATATTTTTTTAATGCATTAGTGTTTCAAGGCACAAAGCGACCCTGTGGACTGTTGCTGTGCAGGTTGGATGTGGCTGGAAAGACTGATGTGTGGCAACTGTCTACTTCCCATCGGGTCTATCAAAACAGCATCCTTTATCCCAGTCTGCTAGCATTTTCAGAGTTTTGCCTTTCTAAATGTATTCTAAAGGATGTGTTTGTTCGAGAAGGGCCCTCACCTCGCTGATTGCTCGGTGCTGTCTGGCATTCTCCACACGTTCCTTCACAGTAGCCGTCCTCCAGGTTATGCGGCAGCCACCATCTATTCTCCGTAGGTGGCCAATGAAGGGGATCGGTGACAGAGTACCACAATTGTCAGGCGGATGCTGCAACATTGACTTGTTCAGACTCATTCTCATATTTTTCTCCCACTGAATGTTTGGCAACGAGAAGTCCAATAACCAGTGCGACAGACAGGGAGTTTTTCAGTTAGCTGTAGTTAGCTTTTTGTTGTTGTGGTTGTTATTGGACTTTTTAAATTTACATTTCAAATGTCATCCCCTTTCCGGGTTTCCTGTCCATAAAACCCCTATTCCTTCCTCCCCTCCCCCTTCTTCTATGAAGGTGTTCCCCCACCCACCCACCCTTTCCTGCCTCCCTGACCTGACATTTACCTACACTGGGGCATCAAGCCTTGGCAGGACCAAGGGGTTCTCTTCCCACTGGTGCCTGACAAGGCCATCTTTTTAAAGCTGTGTAGAAACACGTTCCCAGTTCACGCTTGTGGTTCACTGGTCAGGAGTCAGAAAGAAAACAGAAAGGAATTGATAGATAGGCCGAAAAGAAGCAGGAGATGAGTTCATAATCAAAATACATTGTATGAAATTTTCAAAGAATAATAAAATATTAAAAATTAACTAAGAGACAAAAGGGATAAAGATGTATGACTGGGGCTTGTCGAAATGCAGTAACCGGTAATGAGCAACCCAGGCAATGTCTCTTCCTAGGTTTGATAACGAGGGGACAATTCACTAAGACATTTACAGTTTAAATTAATATGAGCATTGGGTCTAATCTGTCTTTTGCATATTTGGAATGCCCCACCACCTTTTTAAAAATGTCATATGCTAATTATTCCAGGTACAATTATATTTTCCCTTGATTTGGTTCTAACAGATTTTTGTTGTTATTTTTGTGGTTGTTGTTTGGAAAGGTTTTATTTTTCAGTCACATGTAGCTCAGGCTGGCCTCAAACTCACAATCCTACCTCAGCCTCCTAAGTATGGGGGTGGCAGCTGTGTGCCATCTTGCCTGGCTATAAATTTGTATTTTATATGCGTTTGTTTCTTATCTTTAGGAAGAGCTCATTAGATGCTTAATTACTGGTCAGAAAATGTTTCTTTTTTTTTTTTGATAATTTAAGAGTTTAGGTTAATTAACACTGGGACTAGCCATAGGGCCCCATCACCACATAAACGGGCCTCTGGGTCTCCATGAGCAGCTCTGTGAAGTAACTCGATACAACTGGTCTCCAGGGCGCTGCTTCTCTTGCTATGAAGTTAGTTTGTCCTCTTCCACCCCAGGGATGCCTACCTTGCTTCATCATCCCCACAGAGTCTCAAGCCATGGGATGCCACTTACTACTTCCAGCTATTGAAGTGGACCCTGCCTTCCTCTTCTTCCTACTCAGCCTGGGTAGCTGACACATCGTTTCAGTCTGAATTGCAAGTGAAAACTGTTGATCGTATGTAGAGGTTTTCTCCTGTAGGCTGGCAGGCCCATCTATATTTGCATTCTTAGATCTTTACATTATTTTTAACCTTTACTTATTTTGTGAATGTGCTCATGTGCCATGGCATATCTACAGTAGTTAGAGAACAACTTTTGTGGTCAGTTCTTTTTCCGTCACGTGGGTTCAGGGTTGACAGCAAATGGCTTTACCTGTTGAATCAGATCTGTGCTCCTGGTGTTTCCCTTTCTGTTTTTGGTAATTAGGTTTATTGGTTTATTTGTGACTTCTACTTCTCTTTTCAAAAATAACATATAGAAAAATTAAAGGCCATTGCACTGATTGGTTTGCAATGTGTCTTAGAACCATTTGAAATTAACTGCTTTTGCCAGGGTCAAGAACAGGACTTTCAGGGCACACCCAGCCCAGGATGACAATGTTATGTGAAGACTGCATAATGTTGGTCATCTCCTACCTGACTTCAGGTCTGCTGGTAGATTCCTGAGCTGAGTTACATGATCTCTGGTGTGCAAACTTGCCTGTCTGTGACCAAAGCTGGCTTTCCATTAGTCTGACAGCAGCTGCTTCTCCTCAGATTCGCTTCTGCTGAACCCTGAGATTCTAAACCAGAGGCTCAGAGAGTCAGGGATACAGTGTGATCCTCCCAACAGACCCTGGCAGGCATTAGGTCACGGTTTAAGGAAGGAACTGAAACTTACAGTGACTTCAGACATGGTGGACTATTACTCCATGGGAAAAGTTTCGTGTGTTCTTCTAAGTGGTATTTATCCCAAAGTTGTTGTTCCAATTGTCTATATCATGTATTTATTTATTTATTTATGCTAAGAATGAAGGATGTGAAAGAAAAACGAAGGTCTCTACAAGTGTGGATTTTTTCTTTAAGTTAAATTACTGTCTTCAGATTGTTTTCTGTACACTTCCTGCTTGATATCTTTTGTCGTGGATAAATCTATTTTATTTTGCATTATTTTAAATTAAAACCACACCCCTTTTTCTCAATATATTCAGCTTCCCTTTCCTAATCTCCTTTCTACCCTTTCAACTTTGTGCCTTCTTTCTCTCTTTAGAGAGCAAATAGGCAAATCAAAAAACAATAAAGAATAAAGGAAAGCAAGCAAGCAAACAAGGAACAACAAACAAAAGCACGAGAAACTCACAAACACAGAGAGACTCACATGCTTTTATATCATTCCCCCTCTCTTCTCCACCTTCTGGACCCATCTGTAATCTTACTATTCCTTTACAAATGGCTTCTTATTCTTTAATTATAAATGTTACATATAATTATAGTTGATCATATATGAATGAATATAATTCATGTATGAAATTTATAAATATAACCCGCTGAGATCATTTTTGCATTGCTCATATGTGTTTTGGGCTGATCTCTTGGGATTGGCTGACCCAGCAGGGGTCCCTGGAGAAGACTGATTCTCCCTCTCCAAGAAACCACAGACTGCCTGTAGTTCTTCGAAAGGCAAATCCCTGTGAGAGTTCCCCATCCATGCTGGCACGTCTATTGTTGTTGTTATTAGCTTTCGTTTAGGCACCACATTGTTGAGGTTTCTTGGGTATACCTTTGATCACACACACACACACACACACACACACACACACACACATTTTTTAAATAGATGTCTCATCCTGGTCTTGTAGCTCTTACAATCTTTCTGTCCCCTCTTCTGTGTTATTATTCCTGGAGTCTTAATGTATTGTAGATATACCAACTGGGGCTGGCCATCCTACAGATATTTGCTCTCTGAATTTTGACCACTTAGACCTCCTAGTTCAGAGGACAAGGACTCAGATTCAACTGGTAAACACAGAACACAGAGAATATGCCTGTACTGATGCGTACCACAAGACTATGAATCTTAAATGGGATATTTGCATAGACCATCTATGTTGGACCTAGAGGAAGTCAGGATAAGGCAGAATGGAGTTGTGAATTTCTGGAGTGGTCTCTAGCTGTTGCGAAAAGAAGCTTTCCTGGTTAGAGGTGAGAGCAGCACTTAGTTGTGAGGATACGTCTGAGTACTTAGAGCGCAGGTAGAAATCATGCTTGCTTGGGGAGATTGCAGTACTTGGCTCTTTTCTACAGTCTCTGGCCTTGTCAGTCACTAGTAGGCTAGGTTTATAGCACCAAGCATGAATCATTTCCTATTGAGCAGGCTTTAACTATTGCTGCTTATTCCCAGGATGTAAGTGCCTCAGTTGTACCTTGCAGGATATCTTGCCATTCTGATAGGATCATCGGTAACTTTTCCCCCAATGGCAGCTTGCGTGACCCCTATTTTATGTCATAATCTGTTTCAGTTACTATCCAGGTCTGGCCCATGTTCACCATTCTGCCCCAAACAGTAGAGGATCTTCATACGACCTTGCGCTTTCCTCTAAGCATGATCTGATTCATAAACTTATAGCATTAAGTGATGCTGTGAGGTCCACACACTGTTTTCTGTAAATGCAGGGATTAAGGCAATGTTTGAGTAGAGCCTGACAGTTGTTCAGGCAACAGATGCTTTGAAAGACACCAAGGTAGCAAGATCTAAAGAAGTCAAGATGTCCTGAGGAAATAAGGACTGAGGAAACTCAGCCAGACCACAGTCTACAGGGACAGACAACACTGGAACCTGAGATACATACTTGAGTAAGGTCACATGACAGCTCCACAAAGGCCTCCTGGTTTAGGAGACCAAGACTCAGAGTCCATTGGCAAACATACAGCCCAGAGAAATACATGTATAGAGTGTATCGTGAATCTATGACTCTTAAAAGGGATATTTGCATAGAGTGTCTGTGCTGGATCCAGAGGAGGTCAGGGTGAGACAGAATGGAGTTGCAAATGGAAAACTGAGGAGGGAAAGCAAACTGATAGTTCCTGATACCATCACTGGCAATGCATCCTCTGGACCTGGTGAACTGCTTCTGTCCGCTTACTCTAAACATCCTTTAACCTTTTGACTTATTGGTTAATTAGCATCTAAAGCATCTGCCTTTTTATACTTAAAATTCAGATAAAAAACAAAACTCTTTGGGACGCTTTTACTGTCTGATGCTCTCTGAATCATTTTACTTCATTCAGTCTGTCCTAGTCCAGATATAAATCTGATTTCTGGCCATCTTACTAGATTCTTGGTTGGCACTTTGCTGTCATTATCTCACGAGCACAAAGGACAGAAGGGCTTGCTGCAGGAAAGGCTTACAGAGCCAACGTCTTCCTCTGGCTTCTCTCGACGTCTGGAGACCTGGAGACCGCTGTGCTACTTTCAAATGAGCCAATTTAACTGGGGTAGATGAAGTACTAAGAAATTATTTCAGATTCAAAGTTCATATTTTTACTGGTGGGTTGAGGACCTATCTACAGAAGGCAGAGGTGAGGCAGTATTCCCGTTACTCCATGTCCTGGGTCAGGGCTATTCACGGAAGCCTTCCTTCGCTAGCTTAGTTCACCTTCTCCTAAGAGTCAGGCCCTAGCACTCACTGTTGGTTCCTCTCAGTGATGGTTAAAAGGGGGTTTCAAACAGCATAGACCAGAGTTCAGGGATGGGGAAATCTCAGGAGTACAAACTGAACTAGTAAATTGCCAGTTGTGAGAGTCTTGAGAACAAAAGTCCATTATTTACATGCTGGGCTCTCGTACAGAAATATATGATTTTGTATTAGGGTGTTACGACTAGTCAGAAACACAGACGAGAAGATGCTTCATTGCACAAGTGACTCTGGATGGGGTAGGCATTAAAATTTGGGCTGCTAATAGGTAGCCATGGCAGCAATGGGAGGTAAAAAAGAATGGGATTATGGCCCCTGGTGAAAAGAAAAGGTTCTTCTGTTTTGGGACACTGAATACTTCATTCCCTGATTTCCATGTCATCACAGCTTTGTCCTTCTCTAGGCTCTGTCATTGGCTCTCCTGCCTCTCATTAGACTATGACTTTAGTTATTTTCTTTGGCTTTGAAGGGTCCAAGGAGCTCGGAGATGTCCTGCCCAGAGTGGCTACTGTGTCTGTAGGGTTATTTATGTCCCCTCCCCTCTCTGTGTTGCCTACTGTGCTTTTATGGTTATTTATATCCTCTCTCTTTCTCTCTCTCTCTCTCTCTCTCTCTCTCTCTCTCTCTCTCTCTCTGCGTGTGTATGTGGGGGGGGGATGGATTAGACTAAGCTGGCTGACCAAGTAAATCTAAACATGAACCACTATGCCTTAGATCTTTACATGAGTGCTGGGGACCAATCCTCGTGCTTGTTTACCTATTCAGCCATCTTTCTTTATTCCGCCTTCTCTCGTGTTCCTCTGAACCTGATTCCCTTCATAGGAGACCTAACCTGCTGTTCGTGTCTTTGACCAACACGGTTTCTAAAAAAGTAGATTCCTGTGTTCTCCAATTCTTTGCTCTCTGTGCCCCACGGCTATCCCTGGAACTGAATGCAGCCAACCCAAACCCTTTGTAATTTCTCCCTCCACTGGCTCGCAGGATATGCCCCCTTTGGCTTGACATGAACTCCATGTTGAGAATTTTGTGCTTAATATTTATTATATCCTACTTTATTATGTTAGTGCTAAAATACTTGCTGTTCCTATTTTGTGTCAGGCAGACATATGGCTGTGTTATACAGACTCCGAAGAGAGTGTAAATGAACTTAGAATTGGCTCGAGATGGAAGAGGGGGAGAATGTTTAATTATAGCAAGGGAACCTCTCACTTCTCACCCCAGATACATCAAGGCAGTTTACTCATGGCCTCCAAATATAATAAATAATAACAAAAATATATCAGCTTTTCAAGTCCTCTCTGGAGCCATCCAGCCACATAGATGAGAGCCCTGGGGTCTGAAGTTCTAATTTGCCAAGGGATTATATACAACACTGTGAAGATATTTATCATCTTTTGGCGAGGGAGAAATTCAATGTGTGGAACAGGTTGGAGAGTAGGAGAAAGTGCAAAGACACAGTAAGAACAAAAGATTTCGCTGTGATTTTGTTGGTAAAATATCTTTTGAACAAAGACTCCCTCAAAGAAACAGGAACAAAATGTAATCAGCTTGAGGGCTCTGAGGATAGCATTGTGCCATATGGATCAAAAGGAAGGCTCTGTTTGATCCCTTTCCTCAGGTGGGCAGTGGGATTTAGGGAAAAGTCTGCAGTTCTAAGATACCGAGAAGAAGCTTTGAAGACAATGAAAAGATGTAAGGCAGGATTTGATTAAAAATAGTTACCCAGGGACATGGTGTAATGGCTCGGTGCACTGCGCTGGTGCTGGGTTCTGTGTGCAGCCTGGGATGCAATTGCACCAGCCACACCATCGGTTCTGAAATAAATCTACTGGAATGGAGTTAGCGTATAGGTCATGCTTTTAGGGAAAGCAGGACCATCAGTGGGGCACCGATGGCTACAACCCTAAGAGTTAAGCCCCATGTTGTTTTCCTTGAAGTAACTGATAAATAAAAATAAAAGCTAACCGAAGTGAACGATGAAGTGTTTTGTAGTCATATGATGTTAGATACTACAGCATGGATGTTGCCTCTTCTCACTTTAAGGTGGAATCCAAAACACACTCAACTCAGAAACTCACAGGAACCCAGTGGAAAGCCACTTTTCCAATTTAGTCAACTACTCTCTATTTCTTCTTTGAGTTTTGGCCATAAGGAACTAACTCCTAATTGTCTTCCAGGGTGCTTCATGAACTGAAGTGATGGCGGTGTCAGTGAGACTCTGAAGACACCCAGTCAAGCCAAGGTTACTGTGTTAGTTAGACTGAGTTGCTGTTCCACACTATCAGAGGGAAAAAAGTGCTTACAGGGGAGAAGGAATTTCCTTAGCTCACAATTTCAAACGTTCCAGTGCGTGGCCCTTGGCTCCATTAGTTTTGGGCCCAAGAGGAGGTGGAACACCGTGGCCGGAGCTGCTCATCTCCTGGAGACGTCTGTCTCCATCTGACTGGAGCAAAATATACATCCTTCGTGACTTACTTCCTCCAGCTAAGCCTCGCTCCCCAAAGGTTGAAAAATCTCCTAAATAGAATCTTCCAGATGGAAGCAAGAGTTGAGTAGAGGAGCCCGTGTGGGGGATTTCATGCTCAAATTGTAACCAATGCATAGGAGTCCTCCAGGCCCAGACGAGGCTTAATGCACCGCAATCAGCAGTTTCTTGATTAAAGGCGTCTCAAGGAGAGCAAGACATTTCCTTGAACATATTTTAGGTAAGATCATCATACTGGTGCTGAATTATGTGAAGGCAGATTTTTTGGGTAGGTTCTACTTATATTCTTGTTTTTGGCATCCAATACTGTTGGGGTTGCTGGGCATTTCTTATTGGTTTTGCAGAGAGCTAGTCTGAAAAGTCCCGAAAAGATATGCAGACAGATTTTGGTGACCATTATTCATTTTCCCAGGGTTATACATATAAGATTTCATTTACTTTCTATTCAATATATGGATTTTATTTAAAAAGTAGATTTTTTTCTATTCAATCCTAGTAAAGTGTGAATTATGGTCTGGTGTATTCAATTTTTATCCAGCTGAATGTATATTAGCTGGTATTCCTGACACTATGTCTGCTAGTCTTCAAGAATTTTCAAAATTTCTCTTTGGGTAATAGGAACCTATCTACAGAAAATCTAAGAAACTGGGACTGGATGTAATAATATTCATTAAGATTGTGTATTAATAGCATCTATTATTTGGATCTTTGGACTTGAAAACTGTGAAGTAATACGGAATGTCTTCTTCAAGGACAAAATAAAGGAAAGATGGATTACACCCCAAGGATGCTTTGGTCACCATTTCTCCCTGTCTTGCTCAAACAGGAAAATAGGGTTCGTGATGGATAGCTGTCAGGCTATGACTGTCTCTTTCTTTATTGGGAACAGAAGAAGGCCCAGTTGACACTGATTGATGTGTGTTGTGACATGAGTTGGCATGCTGTAATGTTGATCACTGATGGGAATGGAGTGTGGCCTTACACAGTCTTCCCTGGAACAGGGTCCCTCATTTTTACTTGGGGATATTTTCTTCCTTTTGATGTATGTCTTGTTACACGAGTCATTTTAGCTGCACCAATTCCCCGTTCTTTTCTGTAGATGGAGGGGAGAAGGAAATGAACATCCGCGCTGGATGGTTTAGAGGTTTACTTGCCTGGAGCAAAGGTGTTTAAAACAGAAGTTGTCTCCCAGGCCCAGGTCTAGGATCTCAGGTTAGATTGGCCAGTCTGCTTTGCAGTGCCCAGGACCATTTTTCTCTGTAAATTTTGAATGGCAAGTAGTGGACTGCTAGAGTCTCAGATTCTGATACTCATCTGAATGTACTCATCTGTTCCACAGCTATGATGAAACACTTTAGTCTAAGTGATTTATAAGGAGAAGAGGTATATTTGTTTTATAGTTCGGAGGCTGAAACTTCAAGATGCCTCAACACTATTGATTCTACCTCTGGGACAAGCCTTTTGGTGGCCTTACAGTGGTAATAGCATATATAGAATTAATCATGTGCTGAGACATGTTCAAGCCAGAGCACAGAAAAGAAATAGCTGGGTACCTCTCTGAGATCCAATGAGAATTTAATCCTTTCTGGAAGTCAAGGTTCCCAAATGATCTGTCTTCTTCCCATCTCTACCTGTCAATGGTTCTATCATCTACAACACTGTCCCATTGGGGACCAGTCATCCAATGCATATGCCATTAGCGGACATCCCCAAACCATATCCAAACCACAGCATTGAGGTATCTTTGAAATGGCACCCAGGCCACTTTTCCATTACCATCCCTCTGGGTTTGGGTGCTCACAGATGACTGCCACTAAGGTTCAAGTCTCGTTGCCTATGCATAGTCAATACGACTTTATCATCAAGTTAGGGACAAGTAGTTGTTGGGCTAAGGATACACCTGTCACCTGTGGAATTCATAGCAGTTGGAAACTTTGCATTATATAACGGCATTTCCAGTCTTTGCTGGGAATAGCCTATGTTTTTCAGAGGTTCTGCATGCCCACAGAATGGTACCACAGCAGCACCATCTGCTCTCTGTTTGTGCTACTGCATTTGCCAGGTTACTTTTTACTGCCATGTATACTACATTGTGACAGCAAACAGATCTACTAAATATAGAATTACAGCATTCTTTTAATTACAGTCATTTCAATTGCTCATCAACACAATGAAAAATGGAAGGAGTACCACAAGGTTGCTGAGCTGTCATTTCTTTTAATAGCTCTCTGCGATTAAGATCACTTCTTGCAGGTGGGATGCACGTCTTTCTTTCTAATGACTGTAAATACTGAAGGAGGGTGTTAACACGGGAACCTTTAACCTTAATCTAAGAGTTCCACCCCATCTATTCTCTTTTCATCCCTGAATTGTTTTAGGATTTTTTTCTCCTGCCACTACTTTGTTTCTTCTTATGGTGGAGGAGAGAGCAGATATAACAAAGGACATATGCAAACTGTTTTTACCTAAGAATCAGAGCCAAGTTAAGAACAAGGTGGAGTCTTTAGGAATGACCTTCCAAGTCTACAAATGCTGCACAGAAAGGGGTCTGTGGTTGGTAGTGTGAAGTGTAGAGTGTTATTAGAACTTCTCCCAGTCAGCAGAATTATTCCAAGCATAGAAAGCTTATAATGACAAGAAAGATCTTCAGATCCTTCCATTAAACCATTGACTGTATCAGGGCTGTGGACTGCAAGCAAAGATTGAGATCATATCATCTTGGTTATGAACATAATCATGAATAGGACTAGAAGTTTTCCATTGTGAAACTGTCTTTTGTAGCTATTGAATAATATTTAATGTAATTAACTTTATAAATATAAAGTTTTTTTAATATTTTTATTAACTTGAGTAATTCTTATTTATATTTCAAAATATAAGTTTAAAAATTGGATGTACAATAAAAATCATATTATGGACTCTTTCCCAAGATATAGCACTTGATAATTCCAAAATAAAGACAAATATTTATCCTTAGTAGCTTTCTTCAAGTTAAGAAGTTGTTTAAACATATTGATATTGTTTGGCCATAGAAAAGCTAATCCATTTTGATGAAATTCACTCAACCCATACTTGAATCCATTTGTAAATATTCTTGAATAATCAACTGGTCAACCTGTTTGGATTAATCAATTCTCTAAAGTTTGTAAAATGATAGTTAATGAGCAATTCTAGGTTATGTTGGGCCTGCCATTTTGGAGGTGTCTGGAAATTTCTTTAATAAAGAGAATGTTGCACATGCTTATGCATAAAATGATTATTTGAAATGAGAAACAAAAAGTTATGCAATTAATTAGGTAGATTTAAAATCATCATAAACCTTAAAAACAGTTTTATTAATTATCCTCTTGATGGATTTCTGCAATTACTGCATTTTCAGTTACACTCTCTTTGCATATTCAAATGAAAAACATTTTAATTTATAATTTTATATAATGATAACAGACAATGACCTTTTATCGATCATGGCCTTTGATCATTTAGAAATATTTATTTGATTTTATCTACCCCTTCATTTGTAATGCCATGCAAATGTTTAGGACTTTTGTCAAAACATAGAAAATATTAAACTTTGTTTTATATGTAAATTAGAAATACTTTAAGAATTTTTTACAGTATATTTTAATCATATTCATTCTCCTTCCCTCAGCTCTTCCTAGGTTCACCCTCTTTTCTCTTTCCACTTAACATTGCATCCTATTTATACCCATTAAGGCCAGTTTATGCTGTTCAAATCTTTTTCGATGTGAGCTCTTCCACTGGAGCATGGTCAATTTATATCAAACTAACATTGTCGAGGAAACTGAGCCTTTCTCTGCAGCCACAAACTGTCAATAGCTCCTTGGGTTGAGGTGGAATTTCGTGCTGTATTCCTATCTCTGTGGTCTTGTTTAAGCTTGCACAGGTCTTTTTTCATGGTGTTACAATTGGTGTGAGCTCATAATCTGCCCTGCTGTATCCAGAAGACACTGATTGTTAGCAGTCATCCACTGCCTCTGGATCTTAAATTCTGTCTTCTTCCTTTTCTGCCATGATTCAGAAACCTTTGGAGAAATGAGTGCAGAATATGTGTTTTATTTAGGGCTGAATAGTCTGTAGTCTCCTCCTCCTCCTCCTTCCCCTCCTCTTCCTGCTCCTCCTTCCTTTCCTTTTATATATTACATCCTGGCTGCTGTTTTCCTCCTCTCCTCCCAGTCTCTCCCTCCCAACTCCCCTCTTCTCCAAATCCACTTTTCTTCCATTTTTCTTTCAGACAAGGACAGGCCTCACAGGGATATTAACCAAATATAGCATACCAAGCTACAAAAAGACTAGGCACCACCCTCATACTAAGGCTGGATGAGGGAACCCAGTAGGAGGAAAAGGATATCCAAATCAGACAAAGGTGTTAGAGACAGCCCCTGCTCCCATTGTTAGGAATCCCACAAGAACACCAAGCTACACAACCATAGCACATACTCAGAGGGTTTAGGTCAGACCTATGGAGGCTCCATGATGGTTGCTTCATCTTCTGTGAGCCCTGCTTAGTTGATTCTGTGGGTTTGCTTATATTGTTCTTGACCCTGCTGGATTCTATAATTCTTCCTCCCAATCTTTCGCAGGATTTTTCAAGCTGTCCCTAATGTTTGGCTGTGGGTCTCTGCATCGGTTTCTATCAGTTGCTGGATGAAGCCTCTCTGACGGTGATTATGCTAGGGTCTAGTCTATTAATATAGCAAAGTATCATTATGAATAATTTCATTTTTCTAGTCATGTTTAGTTCTATCTCAAGTCTCTGGGTTACCCAGCCTCTGGTTCCTGGCCCTCCAGGCAGTGTCAAGGATGGATGAACTCCCTCTCATGGTGTGAGTCTCAAATGGGGACCAGTCCTTGATTGGCCAATTCCACAAGTTCTGTGTTGCCTTTGTTCCAACATATCTTGCAGACAGGACAAGTTGTAGGTTGAAGATTTTGTGGCTGGGATGGTGTCACAATTCCTTCACTAGGAGCCTTGCCTGATTACAGAGGCTGGCTGCTTCAGGCTCCATATCCTCCTTACTAGGAGACTTCACTAGGGTTACTCTCATAGGTTTCAGGAAGCCTTGCACTAGGGTTCTACCTCACCCTTGAAATGCAATCCAATTCCAGTTGTTTCTCCCAATACTTTCCCCCTCAATCCACTACCCCACCTGATCGAGCCTTCCTGCTCCCACCTCCACCTGCCTCCAGTGCACCCGTAAAATCTATTCTATTTCTCCTTTCCAGTGGTACTGATGCATCCTCCCCTTGAGCCATCCTTGTTACTTGGCTTCTCTGAATCTGTAGATTATAGCATGATTATCCTTAGCTTTGCATCTAATATCCACTTATAGTGAATACATACCACCTTGGTCTTTCTAGGTCTGGATTACCTCACTCAGAGTGAGTTTTCCTAGTTTCGTCCACTTGCCTGCAAATTTCATGTTTTTTTTTAAACAACAGAACAATACTCTACTGTGTACATGTACCACATTCCCCCCATTCTTTGTTGAGGGGCATTTAGGTTGTTTCCATTTTCGGACTATTATGAATAAATCTGCCATGAGCAGAGCTGAGCAAGTGTCCTTGTCATAAGGTGGAGCATCTTTTGCGTATATGCCCAGGAGTGGTAGAGCTGGGTCTTGAGGTAGATCAATTTCTAATTTCCTAAGAAACCAACATATTTATTTTCGAAGTATCTGTACAGATTTGCACTCCCACCAGTGATGGAGGAGTGTTTCCCTTGCCTTACATTCTCACCGGTATATGCTGCCAGTTGAGTTTTTGATCTTTGCCCTTCTGATAGGTGCAAGATGGATCTCAGAGAGTCATTTCGATTTGCATTTCCCTGATGGCTAAGGATGTTGAACATTTCTTTAAGTGTTTATTGGCTGTTTGAGATTCCTCTGTTGAAAATCTCTGTTTAGATCAGTACCTCATCTTAAAATGGATTATTTTTTTCTTGATGCCCAGTTTCTTGAGTTATTTATATATTTTGTAAATTATCCCTTGATCAGGTGTTGGATTAATAAAGATCCTTTTTCTATTCTGCAGGGTGCCATTTTGTCCTGTTGATGGTATCCTTTGCCTTACAGAAACTTTTCGGTTGCATTAGGTCCCATTCATTAGTCTTTGACCTTAGTGTCTGTGATATTGGTTTCTGTTCAGGAAGTTGTGTCCTGTGCCAATCTATTCAAGCATAGACCCCACTTGCTCTTCTGTCAGGCTTAGTGTATGTGGTTTTATGGTGAGCTTAAGATCTATTTCATTCTTCTACATGCTGGCATCCATGCTGGACTAGCACCATTTGTTGAAGATTTTTTTCCTGTACATAATTCTCGTTTCTTTATCAAAAGTCAGGTGCTTGGATTTACATCTTCAGCTTCCATTCAATTCCATTGATCAACCTGTGTGTCTTTATACCAATACCATTCAGTTTTTATTACTATTGCTCTATGGCACAGCTTGAAATCAGTGATGGTGATACCTCTGGGAGTTCTTTTGTTTAACAGGATTATTTTAGCCATCCTGGCTTTTTTTCCTATATGAAGTTAAGTATTGTCCTTTCAGGGTTTGTAAAGAATTGTGTGGGAATTTTGATGGGGACTGTGTTGAATCTGTAAATTGCTTTTGGTAAGAGGACCATTTTTACTCTGGTAGTCTAACCAATTCGTAAGTGTGAGAGTTCTTTCTCTCTTCTGATTTCTTCTTCAGTTTCTTCTTCAGAGACTTGATGTTCTTGTCATACTGGTTTTTCTCTTGTTTGGTTAGAGTTATCCCAAAATATTTTATATTATTTGTAGCTATTGTGAAGGGTGTTGTTCTCCTGATTTCTTTTTCAGCCTGTTTGTTCTTTGAATATAGGAGGGGTACTTTTTTTTCTTCATTAGTTAATCTTGTAATCATCTACCTCACTGAATGTGTTTATCAGCTATGGGAGTTCCCTGGTATAATTTTAGGGGGTGCTTATTATACTCTCATATCATGTGGAAATAATGATACTTTAATTTTTCCTTTCCAATTTCCTTTATTGGTCTTATTGCTCTAGCTAGAACTTCAAGTACTATATTAACTTGAATGTCAAGTAGTATATTCTCTAGACTCTTACTCTCTGCCCCTGGTCCAGTAGTGAATCTCTGTATTGATCATCATCTACTGCAAACAGAAGCTTCTCTGGGGCAGGTTGGTAGATTCCTTATCTATTAAGTGTTCTTAGGTAGCATCTATTCTGAAACAGTATTTGATTTGATAGCACCCCTAAAGATTTGGGATCTAGAAGACACCTCCGTGGTAGAGTGCTATTCTAGCCAACTTGAAGAGTTTGGTGCAATGCTCAGCACCTCAAACCAAACCAAACCAAAAGATAACAAAAACCAAAATCTCAGCCAAGCACTCAAACAGCTAAGCTGTCACTTACATTAGACATTGACATTTTTCTTTGCTAGACTTCTGTACTTACTTTGAATTTTAACATTATTATTTGGCAAAGTGGTGGTATAATATCAATTTTTTTCAAGCTAATGATACTTATGTTCAAGCTTCAGCTCCCACGGTAATATAAGAATTTTGGTGATGTTATTTTTTCAAGTCTTCTTTGGCGACATATTGAGATTTCATGGGTGCTGCTTCCCTGTCATATATAGAAGACACCATCTCACAACAGGCATCATGGGGCTCAAGTTCTTATAATCTTTCTGACCACCATCCATGATGTTCCCTGAGCCAAAGGAGTGGGAGTTCTGTTGTAGATCGGCTTGCTAGATCTGGACACCCCACAACCAGTTGTTCTGTACATTTTGACCAGTTATGGTTTCCTGTAATGTTCTTTGCTGTTAAAAGAAGATTCAATGATGAGAGGTGAGAGCCACACTTATCAGTGGGTATAAGGTTGAATATCCACCATGCAGTTAGGGATCATACTGGTGACAGAAGTGGCTACACTAGGTTTTCCTGCCTCTGAGAGAGGAAGATTCCATTCTTTACCAGGGAAGAGTCTCCTTATTTATTACCAATCCCAAATGGTCACTCCTAAATACATATACATATGAACATCAATAAATGAACTCAACATGTCACACACACACACACACACACACGCACATACACACACACACGCACACACACACACGTCAATAATAATTAAAGAATAACAGAACATAAAAAGAATTTTAGTGATATGAAAATTCAACCATTCTGTTTCCTGTTTTGTTTGTTTTTGAGACATGGTCCTACTATGTAGCCCTGCCTAGCCTTAACCTCACTATGTGGACTATTCTGGCTTCAAATATACCAAAACCTATCTACTCCGCTTTCCAAGTACTCACGTTAAAGATATGCACCACCATGCCCAGCTCTGCCAATATTATTTTTCTATTTACATTTTGCATTTTTCCTATTACCACATTTCAGTGTTGAACTAACATTAATTCTGCAAAATATAAAATGAACCTGAGATTAAAGCATAAACAAGAACAGTGCTACCTAGTTTAAAATGCAGTCATGTTTTGTTCAGCTGAAAGCATTTGTAGTCAAATTAATCTTATACCCCAGTTACTTGCTAATGGATATTTACATTCCTTTCTTCATTATATTTTACTGTGCTGGTACAGTATTGTGAGCTATTCTATCTACAACCACTAGGCTTTATTTGGGCAATCTCTATTAAATATTCTAAAATAGACTCTAATCTAATATTTCAGGATATAAGAACCATAGGACAACTATGGCTTGTGATGTGTGATAAATTCCACAAGGACTCTCATGAATGGGAGCGAGATAAGGATGCATTTGCATAGCTAAGCACAGCCCTGAGATAAGCACGTTTCAGTTTGATCATGCTTGTATGTAAACAGAATCCCACTGAAGAACAGGAGTTGGCTTTGGCTTCCTGTGCTTTGTCTCTTGCTTCTGCTTTCTGGCCCACATAATTGGTGCCTGAGAATCCCTCAACTTCTGGATGTCACGGTGTACATTTTGGCTGTGCAGCTCAGAGGATGATGACACTGGGCAAGCTGGAGCAGTGGGCTGTGGGAGGATTTCTGTAAATCATTTCTACGCTGGAATGGCAAGTCATAAGCTAGCAGAAAAGACTGGAAGTTGCATGGACATATCCTATTAAGGCCCCTCTCAGTGTGCACATAATTCCATTTCTGAGTTAAAAACTAAGATGGTTCACGATTGCAACACTGTTTACTCCACATGGGAGCAGAGTTGAAAAAAAGGAAGTCAGAGTAAAAAGAGATAGAACTTAAAGTCATTGCCCCCAGACTTTTATAAAATTATGTACTATGACAGGAAGTCACTCTATTGGGCAACTATAGAGTGCAAATCCTGGAAGCTCAGAGTATCCCTTTGTTTGGGAAATTCTTTCCCCTGACCCATCTCCCTCTTTCCTTCCATTCCTGTCTTCTTCCTTCTGTCTTTCTATGCCCCTCTCTCTGGTCCTTCCTCTCTTTCCCCTGCTAAGTTCAACTGTGCATCACTGAGGAGTGACGTTATTCCTTAAGTGTGATGAACAGCACAGTCTTATTTTGAGAAACAAAGGCCATGTACCAACGGAACAATGTTCTATATATGGCACAGACAAGACCCATTGCTTCATGTGTGTTTATGGTGCAGCAACTTCTCATTTGCTAAGTGACTCTCAGTTGTGTTTCTCAGCTCTGTCTGCCATTTTCTGCAGGAAATAAAGCCCATCATTTCCACCGGAAGGAACAGGTTAAACACCATCAGGCAAATGGGGTTTCCAAGTTTATACTCTGTGTCATGACACCGACACATGGCAAATGCTTAAACAGTTTTATTTAAGAACAGAATTACCAGAGCATGGAAATACTGAGGTAAATATCAAGAGACTGTGACATTTTCTAATCTACTACATTGTTAGTAAAATTGAACCTAGAAGCTGTCCTGTGTAATGGTCCTTGAGGTGGAAACCTACTGCTGTGTTCCCAGTAGCCAAGACTGGGTGCAGTGTCTACACTGGCATTCTGTCCTGATCAGCAGCCACGATAAAATAAATGCTTATGTTCACCTGGCAACAGAGCTTTGGATCAGAAATTTGTTCCTGGAAAAAACCACTCAGGAGTCAGTGATTGTTACCTTTCTAAAGCTCTTAAGATAAGTGATATTCAGAGCAAGCCTTAAACAAGTTCTAACAATTCAATTCACAAAATGATCATCCTTTGAGTAACCTCAATTATAGAGTAAAAATCCAGGTATACATTTGATCCTTCTGTGACTGTCACCTCAAGTGTACTTGACCTTTATCTGTATGACTGTTTTGGAGTCTCACCATGTAGGCCAGGCTGGCCTTGAACTTGTGATCTTTTTGCCTCTTCCTTTTAAGCAGTAGGGCCATCAGGATGAGCCACCACTTGTGATTACGAAGGTGACTTTAAAATGGAAGAAGTGGCTGAGTTGGAAGCACTGAGGACCATGACCACGAGAGTGGAAGGACATATACAAAATCAAGACAGACAGAGAACATCTGCTACTGACCAGGGACACACTGAAGGGACAGGTTGCTGCAGACAACTGTGTGACTGAATTATCTGCTCATCTGTGATCATGACTAAATAAACTAAGTTCTCTTGAACTATGTCCCAGCTCCAGGGCAGTCCTACTTCCTATTGAAACAGCCCCAGCTTCTGCCCAGAACTTTCACATTTGCTTTCCCTCCAGCATGGTTTCCTCACTGCTGTCAAAAATAATGGGCTGGGAAGATGGCTCAGTTCATAAAGCCAAGATCAATCCTGAGAACCCAGGTTAGGAAGAACAACCTGGTGCAGTGGCATGTGTTGAGTTCTGGGTGCTGCAGGAGGGGGAGATCGATTCTTGGGGCTCGTTAGTTAGCCAGCTTAGTTTTATTTCAGCAAGACACCTGGCTTCAAAGGATGGCACTTAACAAATGGCATCTGAGGTTCTCTTCTGGCCCCCCGTATACATCTACACACAGTGCGCATGCACCACACCTCCTATTTCCCCCATAAAAAGACAATTCTATTATGTGTAATAAAATGAGAGGTGAGAGCTGAAGATAGAAGATGAACATGTTGGAAATACTATGCATACACAATGGGGCACCACTCAGCGGTTAAGAAATGACATCATGAAAATTTCAGGCATAAGGATGGAACTAGAAAAAAATCATCCTGAGTGAGGTGACCTAGCCCCAGAAAGACAAATACGGTACGTACTTAATTATAAGTGGATATTAGTTGTAAAGGACTAACTTACCGCAATCCACAGACCTAGAGAGGATGAGAAACAAGGAGGGCTCAAGCGGGGGCGAGGGGAATGCACGAATCTTCCTGGGAAAGGGAAATAGATTTCTCAGGTAGATTAGGAGTAAGCGGGGATAGGAACAGGAGGGATTAGGTGTGGGGTGGGGGGAAGGAGAGAGTACTGGGAGAAACAACTGCAATTGGGGAACACTTTGGGGGCAAGGTAAAAACCTAGTGCAATGGAAATTCCCTAGACTCTCTGAGTGTGACCATAGTAGAGACCCCTAGTAATGAGGGATACAGAACCTCAACCAGACATCTTCTGTAAGGAGGCAATGCTTCTAGTAGAGGGATTCGTCCTATAATTTGCTCTGCCTGAAAGATATGCTGGGGTAAAGGTGACACAGAACTTGTGAGAGTGGCCAACCAATGACTGGTCCAACTTGAGACCCACACTATGAGATGGAGCCTATCCTTGATATTGCCTGGAGGGCCAGGAACCAAAGGTTGGATAGCCCAGAGACCTAGGATAGAATCAAACATAACTGGCAAAAAGAAAGTCGATGAAATGATTCCTTATCATATTCTGTTATATTCATCGACCAGAGCCTAGCATAATAATCATCAGAGAAGGTTTATCCAGTAACTGATAGGAGAAGATGTAGAGACCCACAGTCAAACATTTGGTGGAGCTTGGAAAATCCCACTGAAGAAGGGGAGGAAGTACTGTAGCAGCTAGAGGGGTCAAGGATAGCACAAGAACAAGACCTGCAGAATCAACTAAGCAGGGCTTACAGTGGCTCATTGAGACTGAACCAACACTTAGGGAGCCTATATAAGGTTGACCTGCAGAGGACCTAGGTCATTTGCATGTATGTGATGTTGTACAGTTTGGTATTCTTTGGGGTTCCTAATAATGGGAGTTTGGGCTATCTCTAACTTTTTTTTATCTGCTTTTGAGACTCTTTCCTCATACTGGGTTGCCTTGAACAGTTTTGAGATGAGGGTATATGCCTAGCCTTATTGCAATTTGTTATGCCATGTTTGGTTGATATCCCTAGGAGGTCTACTCTTTTCTGAAGGGAAATGAGAGGGACCAGTAAATCTGTGGGAGAGAGGAGGTGGTGGTGGGAGACTGAGGGGAAAGGAGGGAAGGGAAACCACAGCTGAGATACAATATATGAGAGAGGAATAAAACAAAGAAACACCAAAAAAAAAAAAAACCCAAACAAAACAAAACAAACTCCAAAAAACAAAAAATAAGTAAAAAACCAGAAAATACCATATGGCATATCCTGTGAAAAATTGTAAAGAAGAGTTATTTCTTTCCTAGCTAGAATTAAGAACAAGGAGACAAAGAAGTAACATGGCGATTCCAAACAAAAAGTTCGAAGAAATGATATGGTCAAGAAGTTGTGATTTCAAGCCCCACCCTGCCAAGTTCTGCCCTGTTAATTTGTATGTGAAACAATGAGATGTTTACTAATTTTATACCTTTTTGGGTGATTGTAAGAAATATTTCATTATTTGATATTTAATCAAAGCCAACATGTGCTATTTTTTAATTTTTTTTTTACCACGGCCGATTGATAAAAATTAAGATTAAATTTAGAAATGTTAAGAGGTTAGAGAAAAATGAAGACCAATCCCTTATCTTTTCCACGATTGTAATATGGATAGATTAGTTGTTACCACTAACCTGAGCATCTACAACATGCAGGTAAGCTGCTTTCCAAGTGTGAAAGCCTGGAAATGTGAAACAGTGATTCTCTTCATCTGGTGTCGTTATTATCTGACGGTAGAACTTGGGTCATAGTAGTTAACACAGCAGATACTAATCTCCCAGTTTTCCACCGTATATTCTACCTAGGGGAGGAAAACAACAAGCACATGAATTACCATGCAGTGAGTGACAAAAATAATCAAGGTTGAGGTAGAGAGGGAGAGCAGGTATTCAGGCAAGCTCTTTGTTAAGCGTGGGTGTGCTGCTTTTGCAAAGTATGTTTCCCTGTATGATAAAGGCTCATTGTGGTCAATTCCAGGCTATTCGAGCACTGGCTTCGCTTGTGTGTGAGCAGAGCCCCCACTTTAAGCATAAACCCCTGTGTAGATCAACTTGCTTAGCTCTCTCTCCAGGAAGACTAGGTTAAGAAGAGGGAAGGTGATGGGGAGGAAGGGTCCATATTCAAGGAATGGTGGCATGGGGCTCCAAGCTCAGTGTAATTAAGTCTCATACTTCAGAAACCTGTGATGAGGCAAGGGAGTATTAGGGCACAGGGTAAAAGGCTAAAGCATGCCTCTTGCTTTCCCATTCTGCTCACAAACAACCTTTGCATGTACATGGGCCTGAGCTAAAATGAGGGCACCTGGAACATCTCTACTTTTTGCAGAAGTGTCATCTTCGGGACAGTTCCATAGGAATCAGGTTCCAGAGTAGAGTCTCCTGAAGGCGGAGTATTCTGCATCCCTCACAGTACAATTGTTACCAAGCACATGCGGGGTGAAGACATAGAGGGCCCTCAGCCTCACTCTTTGTCCCTTCAATGTGGTCATTGGGTTGATGGTCAACAAGAGGACAATGTCTTCATGACACCAACATCAAAGTCAGACTCTAGACAATGGAATAGGAGTCATCTTTAAAATAGTAAGCTGGTAGAGCGCTTACCTAGGAAGCGCAAGGCCCTGGGTTTGGTCCCCAGCTCCGAAAAAAAGAACCAAAAAAAAAAAAAATAGTAAGCTGTTAACAGAGAGGGGCTTCAGATCAAAGCGAACTGAAGTACCTGGGGCAGCAATGTTTTCAACGTTCTGACAATATACAAAAACAAGAATATGCACAAAAATATGAGTCTATGCTGTGAACATCAGCTTTGCCATGGTATGAGAGAGTGCTCATCCACTGTAAATGTACTCTATGGATACCTTGCCGGGGAGGCAGATATAAGCCTATTATTGACTCTAAGAGTTAACTAAGCAACAATACCACAATGCCAGCAAGCTCTGGGAAGTGGCCTATGAAGTTCTCCTAACTGGTAATATTTAAATAAAAATAAAATATGTCTAAACGTGGGTATATGTTGTGAATTTCAGTTGGAAAAATGCTTCTGATAGCATCATTTCCTCACGCCTTCCCTTCAATTCTCAGTTTCTCCTCCTCCTCCTCCTCCTCCTCCTCCTCCTCCTCCTCCTCCTCCTCCTCCTCCTCCTCCTTCTTCTTCTTCTTCCTCTTCCTCTTCCTCTTCCTCTTCCTCTCCTTCTCCTTCTCCTTCTCCTCCTCCTCCTCCTCCTTCTCCTCCTCCTCCTCCTCCTTCCTTCCTTCCTTCCTTCCTTTCTTTTTTTATTGGATGTTTTTATTTACATTTCAAATGTGATTCCCTTTCCCAGTTTCCCTGACATAAGCCCCCTATCCTATCCCCCTCCCCTTCTTTTATAAGGGTGTTCCCTTCCCCATCCACCATTCCCCTACACTGGGGATCCAACATTGGCAGGACCAAGGGTTTCTCCTTCCATTGGTGCCCAACCAGGCCATCCTCTGCTATATATGCAGCTGGAGCCATGAGTCAGTCTGATCAAGGACCTCCATATCAAACCAGATATTCTCAGTGTCTTCTTGCTAGGGTCTCTGTCATGGTTAGCCTGCCACTGCAGGCTTCATCCATACCTACAGTTCTTTACCCTCAGGTGTCTGCTGTGGCTTCTGGCTAACTGAACCCCGTGATGGACAAAGCACAGGACATTCTGTAGGCTTTACTCATTCCTTGATGTGTACACGCCATATTTACTCCTAATGTCTTTGGCCTCGAAGTACAGCAAACTATATAAATCATGCTTGTCAAATGGAGGAAAGGAAAGGCAGTTGAGGGGAGGAGAGTCAGGTCACTGAGTAGCACTGCCAGTTTTTCTGTTAAGTTTAACACTGACATTGGTTCATAAGTGATATTATAATTTTATATGACACTAAAAATTCTCACCAGTGAAACCATGATCTTAAAATTTTATCTTATCTTTACCAAGATACCATTTCACACTGGTTTTCTCTCATCTCTTGTTATCTTTGGGTTCATATAACCAAAGAAAAACCATAAGTGAGACGAATTGGGTGCGTTTAGAGAAGGAAGGATATGGAACTGTAGACATTCCTCCCTGGCAAAGCATTTTCTCCCATTACTGTTTTATATTGGATTGCATAGCATCTATGATACTGTGACTATACAATGGTACTTTAGTGCTGAGTGCCGGCGCAGTCTTTAAGTGGCAGTGATGAAGTCCATCCTTCAATGATCCAACACTGTAAGTAAGTACAGCAGAGCGAGAAACACAGGAAGATCTATGACTCAGCTTCTGTACATCCAGATACTACCACCTCATCACGCCTGCTACCCACGTCTCAGTGCTCTGTGATGCCATTAGTTAGGAAATGCTGCTCAATTTCAGAGACATTTCATGTGTGAAGGGAAAATAAGCATTTCACTTTTGATAAGACTGAAATTACAGAAGGCTACAGTGAAAGGTACCTGTAGTCTTTTCTAAGACCAGAGGAGAAATGATCCGAGCACATTAGATTTCAGATTCACAATGAATAGATCTTTGATTCCCACGGAATTCTGACATATGGGAAGTATGAGCTGCTTTAGGAAATGCATGGACAAGTTCTGTTAACTTTCTTTCTCTGAAGGAGACTGTTTCCTACAGCATTGCTGTTGATCTGTAATGATACCATAAGTGAGTTTCAACACAGAGGAGATCGCCAGTGACCTTGCAATACTAATGATTATTTTTGTATAGCCATGCTACTGTTTGCCTACATAGACATTTTTATGGTTGTACCACAATGAAGAGACAACATTTTTATTCATTTTCACTGAATACAGGAAAGGGGAGTAAACTTATAATTTTATGGCTCTGTAAAATTCCACTGGATTATTCCAGATAATTTATTTAAACATTCTTTATAATATACTTAGATTACTTTGAAATTTTTGCTTCCTTGGACAAAGCCACAAAAAAAAAACCCCATTGTGCACTTATTTGTTTTCTGTTGAGTTATTTCTCTAGGACACATTCCCAGGAGTAGAATTTTTGGGTTGAAGAAAATGATACATTTTTATGGCCCCTGGTATAACTTGCCATAAAGATGGGCTTTAATAAAATTTCAGTAGCTGTTTCTCCTTGAACATTCTAAAGGACAAGGGACTGTTTATCTGCCTTTCAAAACCTTCCTGTTCCATTTTCTGGGCCATGGATGTTATCAGAGGCATGGATAGAGTGAGAAGAGAGGGGATGACTAAGGAGACACACAGTGACTCGGCATCCACAGAGCACCCCCTCCCCAAGATTTCCTGTAGCCCAGATTCTGCAGCTTGTATTGGCACTCTGCCTTTCTGGCTTGCCCAAGTCTATGAGATGAGTCTAGGCTGTAGTGGGTGTCCAGTCAAGAGACGTTAAATAATCACTAGGCAGAACATAGAGTAAGATTCCTTGGAGTCTTTCAGAACTGGATTGACAAATGTCCCTTAGCTAAGGGGTGGGTTGGTGACAGTGCCATCTGTCTAGCATTCTGTGGGATTGTCCTAGTGCAGATAGTGAGAATGGTGATGTTTATTCTGTTGGTTGAGGATGGTGTACACAGTCATAGTCCTTGACATCTAATGTACATTTTTTACCGAAATGAGAAAGTCAGCAACTGAAAAGAGAGATTTGACTCATACTGTGTTGAAGGAAAAAAAAAGTAAGAAACATTAGAATCTGTACAATTGTACAATCTTTTTTATTTATGTATTTATATTTACACTCCAGATTTTATTCCCCTCCTGGTCCACCCCACCCCCGAAGGTTCCACATCCCATACCTCTTCCCCTATCCCCTCTACCCCCATCTCCACTAAGATGTCCCCACCCCAACCACCCCACCAGACCTCTAAAGTTTCTGGGACCTCCAGTCTCTTGAGGATTAAGTGCATCTTCTCTGATTGAATCCAGACCCAGGAGTCCTTTGCTGAGCAATCTTTAAGTGAGCTGTCCCTGTCATTTAGGGTGACCCTGGTGGCTTACCCTAATTAGAGTCTATACTTTAAAATTTTGCTTTCTAATAAATAACTTTCATTCATGCCATGGACCTCCATTGCAAAGGACTTGAGAGAAAGCACCGGGGCGAGACATGCCACCTGTGACCATGGCAAAGAAAAAGAAACAAAGATTTATTTCTAGTAGACATCACCACGGTTATTAGAACACAGAAATTGCGGTTTGTTAACCTGTGTTAGAATGGTCATAACCCTGAGTCTCAATGGGGGCCTTGAGACACAGTAGTGCCATGAGACCAGAAATATTAGAGCTCAGTTTTTCAGTTGGTTCTATTCTCACAGCTTTTACAATAGAGGCTGGAAAACTGTAAGATTGTCTCTTTAGTCTTGATTATTTAATCTCAGGCCTAGATCCAAGGAAAAATATATATGAAGCATAAATCAGGTGTCAACACAAGAGTCTACAAGTGGATGAAGCGGGAGCGATTTAGTTCAGATAGGATGTGTGACTAGCTTGTGCCACAAACAGGATCCAGGGGTTTAAATAATTGTAGTGCATTTCTATTTTAAGCTATATCCATGCTTTTGTAAGTTGTGGGCGTGCTTCTGTTTTTTTTTTTTTTTTTTTCACAGAGGCCACAGGCAGTGGAAGACCGAATTAACTAGTATTTGTGACTTACCAGAAACAGATGAAAACCACATTTCAAGACAGCTTTTAGCTGGCCTGTTGGTATCATTGGCTCATCTCTGATAACAAACAGAAGAACCTACTCCACAAATCTTGCTGTACTTAGGAAAATCAAGTCCTCTGGCTCTTGAATCAATGTGTCCCTTGGGCATGTGGGACTGGGTTTCAAGGTTGCTCCACAGAGAAAGGTGTGACTAAAATAGAGGGCAACATGGTAAAGTATACCTAACAACATAGGATGAATGACTTCTGGACAAACGCCATCATTAGAGGTAGTTCTACATATGATACTCTGCTATGCTTGGGTTAGGGTTAGGGTTAAGGTTAGACTTAGGGTTAGGGTTAGGGTTAGGGTTAGGGTTAGGGTTAGGGTTAGGGTTAAGGTTAGACTTAGGGTTAGGGTCTTCTCAGTTTCTGCATTTTCTTTGGAGTGGGTTTGCCATGATCACCAGATATGTGTTTAGGGGGGCATATGACTTGCCTTCTCTTTTATTTTATTTTATTTTATTTTTATTCACTTTATATCCCATTCACAGTCCCTCTACTTTCTCTCTTTTCAGTTCCACTCTTACAAATCCTACCCCCATTGCCCCTTCCCTTCTCTGTAGAGAAGGAGAGTCTCTCTTGGATTCCAACCCAACCTGGGGCATCTAGTCCCAGCAGGTCTAGGCATATCATCCCCCACCGAGGTCCAATCAGGCAGTCCGAGTAAGGGTTAGGGGATCCAATGGCAGGGAAAAGAGTCAGAGACTGTCCCTGCTCCACTTGTTTGGGGACCCCCATAGGTCCAGCTCCCACAAGATCCCTGGTTGGTGGATCAGTCTCTGTGAGCCACCATAGTCCCAGGTTAGTTGAATCCATGGGTCTTCTTGTGATGTCTTTGACTTCTCTGACTTGCTCACTTCTATCCCCCACCCTTCCACAAGACTTCCCGGGCTCTGTCTGATTTAGGTCTCTGCATCTGCCTCCATCTGCTGCTGGATGAAGCCTCTCAGAAGACTGTTATGCTACTACAATCATAGCAGAGTGTCATTAATAGTGTCAGGTGTTGGCTCTCTCACATGGGGTGGGTCTCACACTGTGCAGTCATTGGCTGTTTCTTCAAACTCTGCTCCATCTTTATCCCTGCACATTTTGTAGGCAAGACAAATTTTGGGTCGAAGGGTTTGTGGGTAGATCGATGTTCCCCTCCCTCCTCTGGAAGTCCTGCTTGGCTACAGGAGCTGGCCACTTCAGTCTCTATCTCCGCTCTGGTAAGAATCTCAGCTAGGGTCACCCCTGTACTACCTTCTCTTTTTGGTGCCTAAATAAATATGAGCTGCATATAAAAGGGTATAAAACTTAGGGCTTTCATGTTGGGATTGTTTTCCCAGTTTATCTAACATTCTTGTTTAGTGGTCTTTGATGTGATATCCATGCAAAACTTTGTTCTATAGCTTTGTGGTTGGTTTTCACTGGTCCCATACCTTTCTTTTCTTGTGACAACGTCTGCCTTACCTCACAGAGCAATCAACAGAGAGACATGCCAAGAATTTCAACTTGAGGTACTTTTTTTCTTGTAAGAGATTTAGATGCTGTGTGAACCTTTCTATTCACTTATTCTTAAGTCCGGATGCTATACCAGGCAGCCCTCTCTCAATTTCCCCTATGGGGTAACTGCCTACTTACCAAGCAGCAAGTTTTCCCATTTGAATGAACTCAGTTCCTTTAGAAGTATGCCTTTTCTTTTCTTAAGAAATCTTATAGGACCTAGACATTGTAAACAACTGTGTTTTCACTCTAGCAACTGGCTGAGAGAAAAACCAAGTTACCGCTCTGAACCAGCTTACTTCTGAAGACTCAGCCAACAGAGCAGAAAGCCCCTCCAGAGGAGCTCTAGTTTTCTGACTTGGACCAAACATGATTAGTCAATGACTCAGAAAAAGGATAAAAACATGGATGAGGCTTGGGAAGAATGGCCTGTTCTGTGCATACAAGGGAGTACTCTGCTTTTCAGTTGTCCATGTATCATCTGAAGTTGAAATTGCCCCTCACTTCCCCTTTTTCCCAATTAAAATGAATTCAAAATGAGACACAAACAATGTGTGATACCATCACCTTTTTAGTACGATTTCCTAAGAAATATAACACAGTGAAAAAGTACAGGGGGTTGTCTTACAATGTATGGCGACCGTGTTATTTACATAATGTTGGAAATACTTTTTAGAATGCATATTTAGAGAAAATTCTAAGATCAAGAGCTGGTTCCGGAGCAAAGTGGTTGCCAATACTTTGCAGTTGATAGTAAAATGCTGGGGAAGGGGTGGACTAAGGCTTCTTTCTCACGTACACAATATATGCTTTTCTGAAACCATGACAAATTGGCCAATCATCAATTCTGTGGTGCTTGAAGGGATGAGATGGGTGTCGACTAATGGCCTCTCCTTGCCTGTGTTGACTGTCCATTTCCTGGGAACACCTGCTTGCTCTCAATCAGTGAGTCCAGGCGCTAGATGGGACTGGAAGCCCACACAGTGACTCCCTGTCTCACTCATCCTGTCATTCTCTGTGTTGGTTGTGTTTTTTCTCCTCCCAGTCATTGCTCATGACTCTGTTGTCTCTCATCCAGCAGTTTCAGAGATGCACAGACACATGCACACACGATCCATCCAAAGACTCTTTTCTAAGTGTCCGTAAGCATCTCTTGCATCTTCATAACTTCTTGACATCTCCTTATTCTACTTACAAGTCAGTGAATGAGAGTTGTCATAGACAAAGAAGGCATCGTTTTCTATGTCCATATCGGGGAAAAGTAAACATTAAGTTCTGAAATGAAATATGATATGAAAAAGTAGCATTTTCTAGATTATGCATTATATTCTAGATCTTTCACTCTCCCTTCTTTTGTGTTAAAACTACTCCCCATGAAGAAATATTTTAGATGAAATTCAAAACTCTTGTATCCACCCTTTCATTTATTTACTTATTTATTGGGGTTCTACACCTGAGAGGTCAGACGACAATACTTGTTGGAGTCTTTGTCAGGCTTGGCCACAAGCACCTTAAGCAGCTGTGCCATCTTGCTGGCCCATCTTGGCATCGTGACAAGTTTGCTAATCTTATGTACTTGGTTTGTTGGAACTTTAAAACGTGAGTAGAGCATATCTGTGGGAGGAAAGGAATGAAAGCATTAACTGACAGCTGACTTAGAAAAACAGACCCTTTAATTAACAAGTGTGTACAGCAGTATTTGCCGTGTTTATTTAATAAATTTCTAGTCTCCGAAAATGCATTTGATAATTTCACATGATGTGTTTTTTTTTCCTTCTGAACAAATTTGGGTGCTAATTTTATTTCTTCTAATTTGAATAAATAGAATAAAATTAAAGCCTGTCTTGCAGAGCCACTTAAAGTAAAATGTCCTGTCTGATGTCTGTGAATAGTACAGACATTAAGACAGAACTGAGATAAGAAAATGCCACTTGGAGTCTATCTTTCCTTTCACTTTTCCTTTTCTGAGGCAGACAGCAAGGGAAACTCAGCCAGACTAAATACTCATTGTTCCCTGACTTACCCTTTTGTTTCTCCTCCCCCATCCTTATCCCAACTTCTTCTCTTTCTTGTCCTTGTCCCACTCTTCCTTCGTCTTCTTCCCCATCTGTGCCTCCTTAAACAGAGCCTCCTTCTGCAGGCAAGGGCGTCCTGAAGCACACTACAGAAACTTCCTCTCCTCCTACTCTGTCCTCTGACTGCTGGATGTGGGCTTGTACCCTAGCCCTACTTTTTTTTTTTTTTTGCACATTTAGATATTTATTATCTGTAGAATACCAAAATTCTAAATTATGAAAATGCTTTAGGAGTTTTGGACCCAATTCATCTCCTTTCATCTTTATGTTCTGGAAATTTTTAGTAAGAGTAAACATCCTGGTGTTAATTTCTCTGTAGTAGACAGAGATATGACAGATTTGTATTTCTCTACACGATTGCAATTTCAGCCACCATCCAAATGACAGAGTTAGCTTTAGGTTCCATATTACTTGTGAATGTTATCAAGTTGATAAATAACAAACATATACAAAAGGTTTTTGTCAACACTTACAAAAACACTAGAGGTTTTAAGAAGGCATTAGTTTTCATCATCTCATAAAAATGACAAGATGTCCTGTGGAAGATGATAGAATCTTTGAGGCAGATTAGTAAGAAAGTGAAGGAAGCTGCAGTGTCTCCCTGATACCACATTTTAATGACTATTTTCTAACAAGAATCACTCAGAACACTTAATACTTAAATATTTCTTAGAATATTTTATATTTGTATATGTTTTACTTGTTGGCCAAATACTAGTAATTTTCCAATCTCTTCCTGATCCCTACCACTATTTCCTCCAAACTTTATGTTTTCATGAAGAAAGAAAAAACATTTGTGCTACGTAGTGAACTGTTATGACTAGAGTTGGGACATAAATTGGCCATCTTGACCAGGAAATGTTCAAATAGTTGAGAACTGTACTGACATCCTCCACTACACTCAGATTTTTCTAGATTGATTTTGGAAAAGTTATTTGCATATTGGTAAAACTAATTGTTGAGGGGAAGTACCCTATTCTATCTGAACAAAACCTGACTTGGAGTCATATGTTACCTCTGTTTTTACATAACTTCTGAATATTCTTCCATGATGATTCCTGACTCTTGAAAGGAAAGGCATGATACAGATATTTAATTTTAGCTGAACATACTAACATCCATTATTCTCACTATTTTGAATGCTGGTGAGGTGATCCAATAAGTTAATTACCATAAATTTTGAAAATAAAACCCCCTCATGAGGATTAAGGTATAGACTCATCCTCGATATGAAATGAAGATTCTGTAGAAATATTATCAATTTTCCATTAAGCTGAATATTGCTGTTAGATCCTTCTCCAGAGTTTATGTAACTCTTTAGCTGCATACTATACTCCCTGATAATAGTGCCAGGCATGGGTACTATCTTGTGAAGTGAACCTTCAATTCAACTATGCAGTCATTTGCCACTCCTAGAATGGTCATGACATTGGTTCAACAGGCGCAATGTTGTTATACTTCTAAGGACCAACAACTGGGTAAAATTTATGATTACTTCTAGGACTATAAAAATACCCAGTATAGATCAAGCTTCCACCTAGATTTCATCTTATTCTTTGACTGAAGCATTGTGTATCTTAAGTAATGGCTACTTACCTTAGG
Organism: Rattus norvegicus; assembly: GCF_021556685.1. Taxonomy (NCBI): domain Eukaryota; kingdom Metazoa; phylum Chordata; class Mammalia; order Rodentia; family Muridae; genus Rattus; species Rattus norvegicus. Next base: position 65,240,454 of record NC_141537.1, read on the forward strand.
AATACCAGTACTGCTAAACATTATAGGTCACAAGCATAATCCTAGTTTGTCCTCTATTTATTTCTTAACTTGGAAATAACTAACCTGTCCCATTTAAGAATTCTCACCAAAGGAACATAGTACTTCATAGCAAAAAGCATTTCTAAAGAATTAGGAGTTAAAGCAAAAACTTGCTTTCACATGAAGCAGTGGAGATCATTAGAACATTTATTTTTTTATCTGTATATATATATATATATATATATATATATTTATATAAAAAGACCAATAATAGCAGTGTGTTATGCATCAACAGCAGCAACAGCTTTTCCAGGTTCTGCAGTCATCTGAACAAAACTGTAGAGACATCCAGCACACTCCATTAAAAAAAAAAAGTAAAAAAACAAAACCCGAGAAAACAGCACAGTTCTGTTACTCTTGTGGTACCTGGCACCATTTTTTTTTAAACTAGCTTCTCAATCATCATCTGGAAAGAAAACATTCTGAGCAACATCATTAAAAACAGCTCTGATAAAGCACGGTCACTACTACGTATCATAAAGCAGGTACAAGCTATTTTACATCCGCAGAGGTATGATACAGTACTGTCCTACATCTATAATACTAGAGGATACAATTTAAAAGGCATTATTTGAGACTTGATTCTACTTTTCCAGCAGAGGGCCCAAAGGATGGTGTGACACAGCTTTGTAAAGAAACATACTCTAGACAGGATTTCCTTTCACTAGTGGCACAGTTCTAAGGATTCATTCTCTCCATGATGTCAGCTAAAACCATTATTAAAAAAATGAAATATCCCTAGAACAAAACCGTATAACCACCGGATTCACATGAAGATGACCCAGTGGAGACAAGCTGGACCTCGCCTTCCCAACAAGCTGTCAAATCTGTTATGTTTAAACAGTGAGACCTCCAAGGAAGGAGATGCCAAGTAGTGCTTCAAAGCTTCGGACCACAATCAAACACAGCATCCTTTTCAACAGAAGCAGAAGCTCATCTGACTATGCTCAAGGATGCTGACATCAACATTTAATCATCTCCTCACTCATCCAGGAAGAAGGGGAGATCAGTTACTACTGTACTTTATTGTGTTCAACCAAATCACCATGTTACAAAAATAGCAAGCTGCCATAATAAAAAATAAGGCTCCTCTATCCAGCACCAGATAGCATCATTTTACTTTCAAGCCTAGAAATTGCACACTTGTATATAAACCAACCGAAGATGAGGATTGAGAGTTCATCTGGGTGGATTTTTCCTTTGATGAATATGAAGTGTCCTTCCTTATCTTTTTTGATGACTTTTAGTTGAAAATTGATTTTATTTGATATTAGAATGGCTACTCCAGCTTGCTTCTTCTGACCATTTGCTTGGAAAGTTGTTTTCCAGCCTTTCACTCTGAGGTAGTGTCTGTCTTTGTCTCTGAGGTGTGTTTCCTGTAGGCAGCAGAATGCAGGGTCCTCATTGCGTATCCAGTTTGTTAATCTATGTCTTTTTATTGGGGAGTTAAGGCCATTGATGTTGAGAGATATTAAGGAATGGTGATTATTGCTTCCCGTTATATTCATATTTGGATGTGAGGTTATGTTTGTGTGCTTTTCTTCTCTTTGTTTTGTTGCCAAGATGATTAGTTTCTTGCTTCTTCTAGGGTATAGCTTGCCTCCTTATGTTGGGCTTTACCCTTTATTATCCTTTGTAGTGCTGGATTTGTAGAAAGATATTGTGTAAATTTGGTTTTGTCATGGAATATCTTGGTTTCTCCATCTATGTTAATTGAGAGTTTTGCAGGATACAGTAACCTGGGCTGGCATTTGTGTTCTCTTAGGGTCTGTATGACATCTGTCCAGGATCTTCTGGCCTTCATAGTTTCTGGCGAAAAGTCTGGTGTGATTCTGATAGGTCTGCCTTTATATGTTACTTGACCTTTTTCCCTTACTGCTTTTAATATTCTTTCTTTATTTTGTGCGTTTGGTGTTTTGACAATTATGTGACGGGAGGTGTTTCTTTTCTGGTCCAATCTATTTGGAGTTCTGTAGGCTTCTTGTATGCCTATGGGTATCTCTTTTTTTAGGTTAGGGAAGTTTTCTTCTATGATTTTGTTGAAGATATTTACTGGTCCTTTGAGCTGGGAGTCTTCACTCTCTTCTATACCTATTATCCTTAGGTTTGATCTTCTCATTGAGTCCTGGATTTCCTGTATGTTTTGGACCAGTAGCTTTTTCTGCTTTACATTATCTTTGACAGTTGAGTCAATGATTTCTATGGAATCTTCTGCTCTTGAGATTCTCTCTTCCATCTCTTGTATTCTGTTGGTGAAGCTCGTATCTACAGCTCCTTGTCTCTTCTTTTGGTTTTCTATATCCAGGGTTGTTTCCATGTCTTCTTTCTTGATTGCTTCTATTTCCATTTTTAATTCCTTCAACTGTTTGATTGTGTTTTCCTGGAATTCTTTCAGGGATTTTTGCGATTCCTCTCTGTAGGCTTCTACTTGTTCTCTAAGGGAGTTCTTTATGTCTTTCTTGAAGTCCTCCAGCATCATGATGAAATATGATTTTGAAACTAGATCTTGCTTTTCTTGTGTGTTTGGATATTCCGTGTTTGCTTTGGTGGGAGAATTGGGCTCCAATGATGCCATGTAGTCTTGGTTTCTGTTGCTTGGGTTCCTGTGCTTGCCTCTCGCCATCAGATTATCTCTAGTGTTACTTTGTTCTGCTATTTCTGACAGTGGCTAGACTGTCCTATAACCTGTGTGTCAGGAGTGCTGTAGACCTGTTTTCCTGTTTTCTTTCAGCCAGTTATGGGGACAGAGTGTTCTGCTTTCGGGCGTGTAGTTTTTCCTCTCTACAGGTCTTCAGTTGTTCCTGTGGGCCTGTGTCTTGAGTTCACCAGGCAGGTTTCTTGCAGGGGAAAAGTTGGTCCTACCTGTGGTTCCAAGGCTCAAGTTTGCTTGTGGGGTACTGCCTAAGTCCTCTCCGCGGCGGCAGCAACCGGGAAGATCTGCGCCGCTCTTTCCGGGAGCCTCCGTGCACCAGGGTTCCAGATGACCTTTGGTGTTTTCCTCTGGCGTCTGGATGTGCACAGAGTGCAGTCTCTTCTGGTTTCCCAGGCGTGTCCGCCTCTCTGAAGGTTTAGCTCTCCCTCCCACAGGATTTGGGTGCAGAGAACTGTTTATCCGGTCTGTTTCCTTCAGGTTCCGGCGGTGTCTCAGGCGCAGGGGTCCTGCCGCTCCTGGGCCCTCCCCTACGGGAACCCAGAGGCCTTATACAGTTGCCTCTTGGGCCAGGGATGTTGGCAGGGGTGGGCGGTGTTGGTGGTCTCCTCCTCTCTGCAGCCTCAGGAGTGCCCACCTGATCAGGCGGTGAGGTCTCTCTCCCACGGGGTTTGGGAGCAGAGAGCTGCTGCGGGCCGGGATCCGTGGGTCCTAGCCCTACTTTTCTTTGCACACATACTGCTCATTTTAAAAGTCAAAGTAATATAGCAACATCTAGTGATAGTGTTGAAAAGCACAAAGGAAGTTTCTGAGCTCAGAAACCACACTTTAGAAAGGAAGTAATTTCACATAGTAGTGAGTGGTACTAAGGGTGCATGTTGTTGTAGGTAGGTATTGAAGTCCTGGCGGAACCCATCAAAATTTCCATATTCTCTTGTCTCTGAACAATGTTTTGGACAGAGATACATAGATAGTAACAGAAGAAAGAACTATTCAGAGAGAAAAGGGAGGGTCGATATAGACCAGAGATGGGGAAAAGTCAAAGGCTCAATGATGTTTATATTGGATATTGGGCAGACTGGGTCATTTACTTCATGCCTCAGAGTGAAGGAGTTTCTAATCTGGTTTCTTTTATATGGCAGGGTTTTCTTTTTTGTTGTTTTGTTGTTGTTGTTTTACTTCTCTCTGCTGATACACTACCCTACCAAGGATTATGGAAAAGAGACCATTGAGCAGTTGAAGACTGAAGTTAGATTAAGTATAAGCAGGGGCAGGTAGACCTTGGCAAAGATTGTGGTCATCAACATGGGCAAGAGAATCTGAGAACAGTAAGGTTTAGTATGGCTGGGCTATGAGACAATGGAGAAATGGCAAGGCCAGTAGGTCATGTTCCAATCAACCACATAAACTATACATGGCCTCTGAGTTATATTAAAAAGAATTCAGCTTTAATGTTTACTCAGAAGATACAGTGAAAAAAAAATCATCCATGTCAGGTAATTCTAAGTAAAAACTAGGAACGGCCATTAACGTTTTGTGTGTGTGTGTGTGTGTGTGTGTGTGTGTGTGTGTGTGAAATGGTGTAGAATGGGTATCCATTTTCAAAGATGAATGATTACAGCTGACAAGATCTCTAATGAATAGCATAAGTTACCTGGAAGACAGACCCTTATGAATTAAGTTGATATCACAATTATTCTCTGAGACCATGAACAATATTAGATCAAAAAAAAATCGACATACTGTTATTGAGAATGTCAGGCAGATTTTATATGTAACTTTGCATCTTACAACAATCTAGATAATTAGATAGGCCATACAGCTTCACTTTACCAGTAAAACGCACCACCACAGAGGTAAATTTGCCTAGAATCCAAAGCCCTGCTGTAGTGGAAATGCATTTCTACTCTGGTCTGGCTAGTTCAAGAGGGAATTCTATTTCGTGGCTATGCTTAGGAGAACTTATTTAATCTTTATTAAGTGAGTGGTACCACTTATTTCATGCACCATAAACCAGTATCCCATGTCAGGAGAAAACTGAGAGGAAACTGTAACTTATTAAGACATTTGCTTGGAGAAAGCATTACTTGCTGTCCTGGTGGGGGACTGCTTACAGCGTACCTTGCTGATTCAAAGACAGAGTTGCGGGGTGGCAGACTTCTCATTGTGTTCAACGAGTGCTGCTGACTCTGGATCAGAGGAGATCTTCAAGCTTGTTTTCTTTTTCACCAATTTATCTGAAAATAATAATACCAAAATAAAAGGATTAAGGAAAATCCAATTTCCTTGAGGCTTCCTTCAACCATGATTGATGGCAAATATAAAATGGTGACACATATACACAGTTGTTCCAGGGCATTTTTTTCTCCAAAAAAAGACCAGCATTTCTCAAATTATATTTTGATGGATATTAGTGTTTTGTTGGATGTTAGAAAGTATTCTGCCAAACAATGGTCTTATGGTGAAATACATCTCTAAGTTCTTAGTTATCCATTGTCAAACTTGATCTTTAGGGTTAGATTTCCGGGTGTTACTGAGACCTCACTCTGGGCTCTTGGTCCTTGTGTCTCCACCCAAAGAATTCAAATGAGACATATGGAGTCTAGCAGAGAAGACAGGATGGATTTATTATAAAATAGCGTGGCCTACCCCCAAGGGTGAGCCTGAAGCATTGCCAAGGGGCCATCACTACAACTGTATTTTAGACTTGCTGATACTAAAGTCTTTGAATGGACAGATTCCCTGAGAAGCATTTTTCTCTCCAAGTGACTGGAATGCCTATTTGAATAGACTCTCAGAAGAGGGGTGACATCACGGTTTTGTTCCTTATCAGAAGAGAAAATGCTCTCATAAACTGTAAGGTTTCTATAACCAAGTTTAGATAACTATCAATGAAGGACCTTCTGGTAGTTCAGGATGTTGCATGTTCTTTCAGGATCAGAGGTACCATTCCTTTGGTGAATAATTAGAGCTCCATAGCTCCAGTCGGTGGTTTAACAAGTTGTTGGATGTAAGGAACAGATTTAGCTACAGTATCCTCTAATCCTGCTAATACCTGACCAGCTACCTAGTAATAAACTTTTTGAAACATGATTCATTTACTTGTATTTGTGTGTGTGTGTGTGTGTGTGTGTGTGTGTGTGTGTTCACATACGTGTGTATGTATCTTTGGAAGCCAGAAGAAGGTATCAGATCCCCTAGAGATACATGTGGTTGTGAGTCACCCTACAGAGGTCCTAGGAACTCAACTCTGGTCCTTAGCAAAAGCAAGACATGTGCTTAAGAGCTGAGCCATCTCTCCAGGCATTTAATGGGCATATTATAATCGCTGCTTTTCAGGCAACCTTTAAACCCAGTAAACCAGCAATCCCTTACATTAGCATCAGTGCTTCTCCCTGACATCCACCTACTGAGGCATGTGAAGCTCTGGCGTCAGGAGACATTTATTTTGGTCCGCATGCTGTCTCGAGGTCGGTTGTTTTCATAACTCCAAGTATCTGTGCAATGAGGAATGAATGATGACAGATGACAAAATATGAAGGCTTTTGTCATTTGTCTTGCATTCAGTTTTTATTCAATGAAAGCCAATTTGGATCAGATAAACATGCCATGAGTCACTCATGATGGGCAAACAGATGCAACTACAAGAGAGAAAGAAATGACCAGAAAATAAATGGCACCTAGCCCGTGTCTCTGGTAATTTCTGTCCACATTCCCTGGTTTATCTAGAGGCAGCAGCCGGGATCCCTCCATGACCCCTGAACCCTGCTGCCATCTTCCTTGCCTGCCCTGAGCACCTGGTGCAGCAGCCAGCTATGCTGCAGGGCTGGCGTCCAAAGCTCCATCTTTCATGTTTTCAGCATGGTACCTTGATTCAGGCAGAGACTTCAGGGCTTATTAGGTAGGTTCATAGTCTCTTAGCCTGCTCTGTTTGTTGGAAGTTTTGAGATGAGTTTAATATAGACTAGAGATGACTGCCCTTTCTTTATTCCTTTCCGGAAGCCCAGAGGCTATGGGGCTCAGAGAGATGAGCTTCCAGAGGGGCTGGCTCAGTGCTCCAGCTGCACCCGGGGTCTCTGTCTGTCTGTACTTCCTCCCCTCAGTTTCATGGGCACTGTTGCCTCTTTACATTACCCCCACCCCCCCGCCCCCCGGTCAACATCTCCTTGACCATTTTCTGGCTAATGCCTAGTACATGTGTTCTCCACAACTGATCTCAGAGACTACCCTTCCTGCTTTTCCTGGCCGGGCATATCCTCCCTCCCTTCTGCCATCTCTTGATTAAGAACGCTCAGGTCCTTTCCGGAGCCAGCTTACAAAGGGATCTTATATTCATTCCTCTCTAGCTGGGTTTCAAGTTCCCTGATGTCAGGATCTACATTTTACTTTCCCCTTTCCCAGCTCAAATAAATAGGTATACCAAAGTTCCTTTTTTAAAATTGAAACTTCTTCTGGTCCTAGAGGATTTACATTGTGTGCGTGGACTAGAGCTTGTGCAGAGGTCGGAGGATAACCAGAGAGAACTGATATTCTCTGTCTACGGTCTAGGTCCAGGGGATGGTCAGGCATGGCAAGCACTTTACCGGCTGAATCACCTCTCACTGGCCCTGATGTATCAGAAATTTTAACTAATATCAAGTAAGGAAAAAGCCTTATCTCGCTTCCCCACACAGGGAACACACTCGTTTATTCATCTACATTTTGATTTCCATTTAGAAATGTTACTGGGTTTCTAAACTATCTCTCTTACTTATCAGTTTTTCTGGTTGTATCTCCTCAGTACTGACTTCTATTAACTTCTGTTTTCATTTTTAAAGTCTGATATACATATATATATATATACATATATACATATATATATACATATATACATATATATACATATATACATATATATACATATGTAAGCTACAGCTTATAAAGACGTATCATTATTTTATATCCCTAGGTAGACTACGAAAATTTCAAGGTCACTTCTCACCCCTTTCTAACTTTAAATAAACATTAAATGATTGCGATTTCAATCACGTGACTCGAGTCAGTGTTTTAGCTTTATTGTGTTCCTGTACCTGGCTATTTCCTATTGTCATTTCATTTGTGGCTCTCGCAATCAACTTTCTGTCTAGAGCTCTCTTTGTTCATTCTTTGTTTTAATCAAATGATTTTCTACATCCAATATATATTAATGAGTGGCCATTGGAGCTTTGAAGAAGACAACAGTAGAACAAGGAGATTAAATTTCCTGCTTTGATGCACTGAGATAGTAAACAAACACCGAGCAAAATGCATAGTCTTTTTTTTTTTTTATTAACTTGAGTATTTCTTATATACATTTCGAGTGTTATTCCCTTTCCCGGTATCCGGGCAAACATCCCCCTCCCCCCTCCCCTTCCTTATGGGTGTTCCCCTCCCAACCCTCCCCCCATTGCCGCCCTCCCCCCACCAGTCTAGTTCACTGGGGGTTCAGTCTTAGCAGGAACCAGGGCTTCCCCTTCCACTGGTGCTCTTACTAGGATATGCATTGCTACCTATGAGGTCAGAGTCCAGGGTCAGTCCATGTATAGTCTTTGGGTAGGGGCTTAGTCCCTGAAAGCTCTGGTTGCTTGTCATTGTTGTACATATGGGGTCTCGAGCCCCTTCAAGCTCTTCCAGTTCTTTCTCTGATTCCTTCAACGGGGGTTCTATTCTCAGTTCAGTGGTTTGCTGCTGGCATTCGCCTCTGTATTTGCTGTATTCTGGCTGTGTCTCTCAGGAGCGATCTACATCCGGCTCCTGTCGGTCTGCACTTCTTTGCTTTATCCATCTTGTATAATTGGGTGGCTGTATATGTATGGGCCACATGTGGGGCAGGCTCTGAATGGGTGTTCCTTCAGTCTCTGTTTTAATCTTTGCCTCTCCCTTCCCTGCCAAGGGTATTCTTTTTCCTCATTTAAAGAAGGAGTGAAGCATTCACATTTTGATCATCCGTCTTGAGTTTCGTTTGTTCTAGGCATCTAGGGTAATTCAAGCATTTGGGCTAATAGCCACTTATCAATGAGTGAAAATGCATAGTCTTACCTGGTGAAAAAATATCTGGGGGGGGGGGGGATATCCTGGGGCATGTGCTCTTCAGAGACGCCTCAATGCGCAAGAGAAAACTGAGCACCACTGCAGAGGACCTCGGTTCAGTTCCCAGCATCCACATGGCAGTTGACGGTCATTTCTAAGTCCAGTTCCAGGGCATCCAGCATCTCCTTCTGACTTCTGTGGGCCCCAGAACACACACGGTACCATTGCATACATGCAGAAAACCCTCTCATATGTATGAAGTGTAAAGAATACCATTGGAAAGAACACATAAAGTGATAGAGGAGTGAATAAAGGAATAGAGGGTGAGGAGAGAATTGCTATTGGAGATAGAATGACCTCACAGATAATGTGACTTTGAATAGTTTCCATGCAACTGACAGGGAAATAGTAAAGGGGACAGTAAGCGGAAATTCTCCAGTGGGGACGTGCTTAAGAGAGTGGAGAAAGGCAAGGGTGTTAGGGTGACTGCCTCATGTGGTAAGTGGTGGCAAAGGCCGTGGGAGAAAATAGGAACTACATAATAAAACCTTTAAAATAAAATTATAAACATTATTGTGCGCCGACTGTGAAAGCAACGGTGCTCTCAGTAGTTCTCAGCACGCGGATGTGGGTCAAGCTGAGAGTATGACTCAGGAGGTTTACTTTGTAAGAGCTAAGGTATGATTTGGCTCCTAGTTTTGGAGATCTTGGGTCATGATCAGTCTATTGCTTTTGGGCCTGTGGAGAGGAAGCATTGTGGGAGAGGGGAGTGGAGGGATCGTCTCTCCTTAGCTAAGACAGTGGTGGGAATGGCTGTGTAAGATGATTCCATTCAAGGGCACACCCACCATTACCTAGCCCCTGCACCCACCTCCAGAGTCCTAAATATTTTACCAACTCCCAGCAGTTGTAGGAGCTGAGAAATAGGCCTTGAACACATGGGTCTGTGGGTTCAAGGACAAAACGAAGGTCAAGGATAGGGTCTCGGCTTGGGGAGAAGTTTATCTTGGATCCCGATAACAGAAGGGAAGTCTTGCCTTCTGTCCATGGCTGGTGAGAGAGGGTGGAAAGTGGCATCACTTTCTGCTCTCTGGAGTGCAGCCATAAAAATTTCAAGTACCTATGCTCTTTAAACTGGCAGGCTCAGCTAAATTTCTTTCCCAAGGAAACAATTGTGCAAAGATATGTAAGGAGGTATTTTTGCAACATAATGTTCACCACAATGGTCAACTAGATAAAGAGCAATGGACTTAGACAAGTCATATATAATAAATCTACCAAAGGAAACACTTTATTCTTATTTAAAATTATTGACACAGAGAGGCAATTTTGGCAAATAGGAGTGGAATAAAGGTATAAAAGAGCACACAAAAGAAAAATCACTTTGGTTGTATTTTAACAGCATCTAGCAGGCATTCTGGAAATCTAGATGAAAGCAAAGTTTAAGAGGGTTAATGTACACACAGCAGAATAGGACATTTTTCTTTTCATTTAACCTCTTTGTTTGATCAGATTGCATTCACGGGACCTTTTTTTTTTGTGACCTGAAAATGATTTTCAAGTTTTAAGAAAGGGAAGAAAAACAAAACTGTTGAATCTATGTAAATAAACCCTTCGGTCAACAGGACCATTGATTTCATTGTCCGCCTGACTCCAGTGTGCAGGCAGAGTGGACTTCCGGGTGGCCAGTCAGAGGATTTACTTGCACAGGGCAGAGCTTTAAAGATGGAGACCCCACACCGGCTCTTAGTCTTTTCCACCCCTACTAAATTGTTTTTGACATCAGTTACTTCAAAGCGGAAATAATAAGTGGAAATACCACACAAAATACAGGCTGTGTTTACCAACTGAACCCACACAGTCAGTGGAGTGGGCTTCTTCATGAAGAACTCAGTCTGAGACTTTTAGCCTAGGTGCCTAAGGGCAGGCACTCCTCATGGTGGCTACCTTTTGGATGTTACTGGTGCCTATTCAGGATTTGATGGAAGCTTTAAAAATGGATTTGTCCACATACACTCTACTCAGTCAAGCAGAAAAAAAATTAATCGAGTTCTGAAAGGAACAAATGGAAGTTATAGTTTCCACCCAGTCCCCATGGAGCGCTGAAGATACCTGACTGCAGCTTCGAAGTATTAATTCTGTCTGCTTTGACTTTGCCAGTGGTGTTTTCCTTCTTCCCTGCGTCTCTCCCTGGGCAGGAGAATGCTCTGCACGTCTTTCAGTTTCCTGCATGTGCTTTGGTAGCACATGCTGTCAGAGTGCCCAGGACGATATCACAACAGCTCTCATCAGTGACATCTTCATCTTCTCATACAGTTCCTAGCCCTCTGATAGGCTGCCCCTTTGATTTAGCACTTCAAAAAGACTTTAATCATTAAAGAAAGCCCTGTGTGCTGGCTTGAGTCCTCTCAAAAGCAATCGCCTTTTAAGTCTCCAGGTTCCTAAACGTGTTTGCACTCTGCTAGTCTGGCTTACTCTGGCTTGCGTTTTGATCAACATGTAAATAACGGAGGATGATGGTGACTCTACCTCAGGCAAATGTAGTGGAAAGGTGGGGAGAAAACTGAGCAAAAAGGAGAGGCTATACTGTGTGAGGAGATAGTGGGCTCATCCCCTCCACCAGAGAAGAGCTTTAAATGCCAAAGGTTTTACATCAGAAATAGGGGACTGTTCTCTATGATTTTTCCCTAGAGTGTCTTGGAAGGGAAAGTAGTCCCCTGAGATACTTTACAATAAGTACTTGAAAGTCAGATAGCTTTGGGGAGCAGCCTGTGCTGTACAGTGCTCCCGGTGATTTGCAGTGTTGATTGGTGCTAGCAGGAGCAGCTGTGCAATCTGTCTCATGCATTATTTTCTATGTTATTTGCCTGCTGAATTACCTTGAAAAATTACTTATGTGTTACTGTGTGTGTATGTGTGTGTGTGTGTGTGTGTGTGTGTGTGTGTGTGTGTACATGAATGCATGCATGCATGACATGTATGGGAGCATACGTTACAGTGCATTTGTGGATGTCAGGAAAACTTTGTGGAGTAGATTCTCTCCTTCCACCTATTAGGCACTGACCTCAGGTCAGTAAGCTTGAGTGATAAGTGCCTTTGCTGGCTGTGCCATCTCGCCAGATCCAGCCTATTCAGTTAGTTATCATGCCCGACTTTCTATTCTATTCTTTCTTTTAGAAAATTAAAAAGACTAATAAATTATTTATAATATGTTTACATATGGTTGTAGTGATGATGATGATGATGGCAACAGGACCTATAGTCCTGTTAGACTTAAATTAATATGCTTAAAGCATATTCTGTGTGTTTTAATTTACTATTCTAGTTTGTCTTGATTGCTGCACCTGCACACTTGTGCTGGGGCATGCATGCTCACATGTAAAAGCCAGACACTGTAGCCAAGTCTTCTGCAACACCAGTACTCCTACAGGGAGGTGGAGGCGGAGGCAGGAGAACTCTCATGAATTCACAGGCTAGCTAGCCTGGTATACCTAACTGTATACACAACAGGGGACCCTGTTTCAGACAAGGTAGAAGGTGTGGAAAACACTTGAGGCTGTCTGCTGGCCTTTCTGGTGTGGTCTGGTACGAATATAAAAAAATTGAAAAATATGAAAGTGAAATAAAGGGGGCTGGAGTGATGGCTCAGGGTATAAGAGCACTGACTTCCCATTCTCCCAGAGGTCCTGAGTTCAATTCCCAATAAACACATGGTGGCTCACACTCACCTGTAATGGGATCCGATGCCCTCTTCCAGTGTGTCTGAAGACAGCAACAGTGTGCTCACATACATAAGATAAATAAATCTTTTAAAAAATGAAAAAAGGAACCATTTATCTCATTAGAAAAAAAATGAGCTCAAAATACATTAGAGACTCATGTTCAAGTGTTGATGAGGGATGCTGTTAGCCCAGTGTTACCTTGGTGCTGTTAGTCCAGTGCTCCTCTCTAGAAAAATAATAACTAAGGGTGAATTAAAAAAGAGATAATTTTTTAAAATCGCTAGGTATATATTAGAGCTGGTGTTGAAAATTTTTGCTGAAAGGGAAAGTTAGCAGAGGTGATCAATTTCGAGGTATCCATGAAGGTGAAGTAAGCATGACAAAATAATATACATGTCATGTATGTAAATAATATACAATATAATAATATATCATTGTCATGGAACAGAGAATTCTGAAGTAAACCAACACAGATATAGGGAACTGATGCCTTACAAAAGTATTACTTCTGTGCATATATGGATGTGTGCATGTGTGCATGTGAGCATTTATTATTTACTACTTTTTCAGTGCTGGAGATTGAACCTGCAGCCTCATGAATGCTTTGTGATTGTCCTAACATCGGGTTTATGCCTGGATGTCTTATATTTTTTTATTTTGAGTCAGGATCTCAGAAAATTGTCCATGCTATCCTTTAATTCAGGTTTTTGTCCAGGTGGCTTTGAAATTACAGTCTTCTTGCTTCTGTCTTCAATGTTTGTAGGATTACTCACTCGTCTGAACTGCTAAGATCAACTCATTACATGAAATTCATATCCTAAGCAACTAAAGAACTTTAGTTACTGATGTATATGCTGACAGATATAGGAAAATATATCAATATCTTCAATTTATTAAAACAAGCTACATGTATGAATAGATAAACAGAATGTGATAAAGAAGTTTTAGAAAATTCTAGAACCTAGGGGCTAGTTATTGTATTTTCTTTGTGTGTTAAATATATTTTGTGAGAATCATAGAAACTATGGGTCACTTAGTGTGGACTGGTATTCTGTCAAGCTCATGGATTTTACTCCCAAAGATGTCCTAGTCTGTGGAAAGAAACAAATATGCAAGCCATGCGATGTTGTTCCATTTACTCTAGAGATCTGAGTGCAGTTATTATGGCAGAATAACTACCCGAAGCAAGGTTGGATGGAGTGGTAAGGTGTCTACCATCTGATGATGCCTGTGTTGAGTCCTGAAGGATTAAAAACAGGCAGGTTAAGTTGGAGGAAGGTGGAGAGCCAAAGAAGAGGCATTCTGGGTAATGAAGACGGCATGAGAGAGACAAAACGAGAAAAAGAAACATGAGGTTTGTAAATCTTTGCCTTTCTAAGTAAATGTTGTCTTATAAAAGTAAACTATGGGATATCGGCTGTAATAAAGCTAGGCTGCAATCAATATAAGCTGTAAAAAAGTAAGGGATGGCAGGTTGACTCATCTATGAGAGCTACGAGCTTAAATAAATAGCCCGGGATCATTTGAGTTAGTCCACTGCTCCGCCAGCTTTTCAATGTAGAATAGAAGTCTTGCTCCTACATGGCAAATTAGAAGGCTGTTGGAGAGAGAATTGAAACTCACCTGAAGACATATTTCAAAGATATGGAAAATGAGGGTCTGGAAACACAGATATAGGTAAGATAGATTCTAAGGTTGATACAGTATACAGTTACTGTATGATTGGTCACTTATAAAGGAAACTTTTGAGAATAGAAGTTACTATATTATTTATTTATTTTATGGGTGTTTTGCCTGTACATGTTTACATGTGTGCAGTACCCATGGAGTCCAGAGGAGGGTCCTCTGGAACTGGAGTTATGGACGATTATGAGCTACCTCACAGGTGCTGAGGACTAAAACCAGGTCATCTGTTGGATCAGTAAGTGCTCTTGAATATCTCTCTGTGCTCCAAAGTTGGTACTTTAATATTTGAGGCAGGAGAATGGACATTACCTAGAATAATCCAGAAAGTATTGAGAACAATTCAACGTAAGTTCAACCTGCTTTGGGAGGCAAGAGCCTAGAATATTTGAAATGCATAGTATGTCAAGATAGATAGGTTCTGGTTAAATATGAGATGAAGTAGAGTTTACAGTGCAGAGAAAACTCAGTGTTTTGCTCACTTTAGTTGTCAAGGATAGAAATGTTAACTAAATTAGATCAGAGGGAAAAAATAAGAAATTTAGATTTTTCAGAAAGACAAAAAGAGATATAAGTCCAAAGTGAGCTGTGTTCCTAAAACTCTGAATGTGGTTTTCAATAGAGCTGTTTGGATTATCAAGAGTTATAAAATGAATATATCCTATCAGGTTATAAGTAGAATGTGGATGCCTGTGGGAGAAATAGACACAAAGATTACATATGGCACCAACATTTCATTTTTACTAGCTTTGGACTAGAGCAAGAGGCTGGATCTGACAACTGTGGTTTTTTTGACACTAGTTCTGGGGAGATGCATCTTGAATTACCACACAGAAAGCAGTAAGGCAGAGTTGTTAGTAACAACAATATTTTACAGATTGTAGGTAGAGCATCTATCTGCTCAAAAAAATTACTCCCCTGGAAAAGGAATCATGGTCTCACCCAGAAGAAAAATTCAGATAGTGAACGCCACCAATTTCCATCTTATAATCTTATCCTAATGACAGAAAGCCAATTGATTAATATGATTCTATGTATGTCAGTGAGGACACAAGTATTCTTCCTATGTAAGGGGAAAATGGTGTGAGGCAGGGAAAGGAGTCACAGATCATCTCTTTATGAGTAGACATTACTTCATGGAAACAAGAAAGCTGGGAACTAGAGCCTACTGTCATTTACCCCTCAAACCCCATGTGCTGAAATCCTGGCTGGTGCATTCACTAATTAGGAGATGATTATATCATAAAGACTCCGATACACTGTACATCTATAGATAGGTAGTTTGATGGCTTTATTGGGATGAGGTGAAAGCTTTCGGAGGTGAGGCCTGGGTTGAGAAAGTAGTCATGTGGAGGTGTGTGCTTAGTGGCTTAGTGGCTACAGCTTGTCATGGGCTTTGTCCCCTCCCACCCAACTCTTTTTTTCTCTCTTTCTCTCCCAGCCCCTGGCCACCACAAGGAAGCAGCTTTGCACCGCCGCATACTCTATTATAGTAGTTTTCCTCATCATGGGCCCAAAAATAATGGAGATAGCTGGTCATGACCAAACTGACAGTCAAGATGAATATTGCATTAAAATTTTCTTTGTTATTTTGTAAAAGTGATAAAACATCAGACTAAGATACCTCTTGATGCTCTCTGTCTCCTTATACTAACTGAAGCCGAACTTTACAGTCAACAAAGAACATATTTTGTGCATTCTCTTGTAAAGCATTCCAGCTATGGTAGCCCGCCTGCAATTCGCTTTCTCCTCCAAGCAGTGGTTTCTAAGCAGTGACATAGCTTCAGATTTACATTCTGTTCCGAAGTCTGCGGGTTGTAACTCTATTCTGCTTTCATTTTCTGTGTGATTGAGTTCTTTTGAACAAGTATGCTTTTTGATCACTTACCTCATAATATATTCCATACCATCAGTAGTATTTCTGAGGCAAAATTGATCTGTGCTAGACTCGAGCTCACCTCAACTTTCTCTCTCTGAATCCAGATTGTATCTGCTAAAATAGATGCAAATTCATATGCTTTCAAGTACAGTTTTCTTTGAATTACTGGATACCTCATCTGCTGTTATATATAAATAATGTAAGACATGATGGTGGCTGTGTTGATATCTCCCCTCCCCCCACTTTGACTGAGATTATTTCATCTCTCTTTTTAATTTAAAGCTAAAATTCTCTCAATCATAATAACACACACTTTTCTTCTTAGTCATTATACTTTTGCTTTTGGTCAGAGCATTCTGTAACTTTAACTTGAGACCCAAAAATGCGTGTCCCAATTTCTCTCATCTAACTCCTCACCATAGATTGAAAGACACTAATTTTCTATTTTTTCTTTTTAAAGAAGAATGGACATTAGATCCCCATTTCAGATACTTGTGAACTGCCCTGTGTTTGCTCAGGTCCTGTGGGAGAGCAGTCAGTGCTCTTAACCTCTGAGCCATCTCTCCAACCCCTGAAAGACACTTTAAATGGTGGTGGGTGAGTGAAGGAAAGAAGGAAATTGTCTCTCAGGACTAGACGATGTCATGGACGGCTCTCTCTGTTTCCCAGGCAGATGGGCCAGAGAATGCTTCTATTTGAAAGCAGTCTCTGATCATGAAAGAAGTAAGAGAAGACAAAGCTTCTAAGAACAGCTTAGGCAAGTTTGGTTCCCAGCCTCTGGAAGTAAGAGTACTTGTTTCCAATATTGTCATTGTGGAAGAATTATGTTCCCGAGGTGTAGGGTGGGGTTTCGGGAGGATAGAACCATTTGGATTCATTTTAGTTACAGCCTGAAGCCAAGCTTGTTCCAAGTAAAATCACAGATCCTGCAGTCCAGTGTTAAGCAAAATCTTACAGGCTTTTTCTTTAGAGGAAACAACGCTGGTGAGACATCACCTAACAAGGACAGGGAATTAATTCAATCGGCAAGTCTGTGCAGTGCTTGGAAGCCAGGGACGTTCCCATCAGCAGGGAGTAAGGCTGCTTCCCCTGGCTCTAATGACTCAGGACATGCCTGATCCTCTTCTAGGTTTGGAAGGGACTTAGAGTTCTCTGCTTTCTCCATTTCAGCTCTTTAAGTCTGTGGCCATATTGCGACATCAACACCTGTTATTTACCTGTCTTTGCATCTGAGGAGAGAGAAAAGGGGCTTTCCAGTGACGATTATTTCTGATCAGTTCTGTTGTTGTTTTGGCAATGAGGAATGCCAATTTTACATCAATTGAACAAGTTACTGTGTTTGTGCTGGGAGGGGACACAGGGAGAGAGCAGCAATTGGAGAACGAGGCCGGGACATCACATTGTTCTAGAGCAATAGCTCTCAACCTTCTAAGCGATGTGGCCCTTTAATACAGTTCCTCATGTTGGGGTGACCCTCAACCATAGACTTATTTTTGTTCCTACTTCATTGCGTGATTTTGCTACCATTATGAATTAAAGTGTAAGTAACTGTTTTCAGGTGGTCATAAATGGCCTTTATGATAGGGTCATTAGACCTCCAAAGGCGTTGCAACCCACAGGTTAAGAACCACTTTTCTCCCCAGTGAATGTGATTGTTGGGGGGAGGGAGGTAATGGGGGGAGGATGGGGAGGGGAACACCCATATAGAAGGAGAGGGGGAGGGGTTAGGGGGATGTTGGCCCGGAAACCAGGAAAGGGAATAATAAAAAAAAACCCTCAAGTTAATAAAGATGGAAAAAAAAGAATTTCTACACTTAAAATAAAAAAAATTTGCTTTAAAAAAAAAGAACCTCTGTTCTAGAGAATTATCTGTACCGATTACTCTTTCTCTCCACAATATTACCAGTTATAGTGTCAAGGAGTCAGAGCCTCAGGGTACCAGTCAAGGCACAAAGAGGCACAAGCACCTTTCTCCCAGGTATTACCAATATTCCAGCTAAATCCATGCTGTTTTGGAAACTTTAAGTTTAGTTTTAGAAAACTTATCTTTCTCTATCGATATTGTCTTAGTTACCGTTCTGTTGCCATGAAGAGGCACAATGACCAAGGCAACTCGTGAAAGAGAACATTCAACTGGGGGACTTGCTTATGATTTCAGAGGGTTAGTCAATAATCAGCATGACAGGGAACATGGTAGCAGACAGACAGACATGGCAGTAGCTGAGAGCTTACATCTTGATTTGCAAGTTGGAGGAAGAAAGAGAGGGAGACTAGGCCTGGCATAGACTTTTGAAACACCAAAGTCCAGGTCCCAGTGACACACAACCTCTCACAAGGATACTTCCTAAAGGGCCCCAAAATAGTTCCACCAACGAGGGCCAAACATTCAAATATGTTAGCCTATGGGGCTGATTCTCCACCAGAGATGTCTAAACCTATTTATTTATATACATATAAATGTATTCTCTAATACTTCCCAGTTCACTCTTAGTATTCTTTCTCTTTAAAGTTTAATATAAAGAAGGGAGTCCTGTTCCACATTTATTCTCCCAGGAGCAGAGGTATCCTAGACATGGGTCACTGCTGCATCAGTGTAGATGTGACAGGACTTACTGAGGGGAAAAGCACAGGAAAAAAAAGCAGGACACATACAAGTCTCCAGGCACTTTAGTGTCAGAGTTGTTGACTCACCTTAAGGATAACTAGAGTGGATCCAACATGGCCAGTGATACGGTGGAGAGGACCATGTTCCTGGAGTGTTGTTCCTCATCCTTTTGAAGATAGTGTATTAATTTATAGACTATATATTTATGTTCATAAGGAAAGTGTATTTTAAAGACTCGTTACCCACATCAGAATTGATAGTACATTTTTAAAAAGAGCTAGAGAATAAGTATTTTTAGCGTAGAGGGATACAGATTGTATTGTAATTCAGCTCTGTCTTTATAGTATGAAAACATAGCTATTGCCCCATCTGTACATTGAGGGTGAGACTCACTATTAATCACACTATAGTTACAGAACAGCTCGGAAGTAGACTTGTGCCCATGAATAAATAGTTTGCTAGGCCATTATTCAGGTGAAAGGTAGGTATGAGCATTTCCTATTTAAAGAAAATGGTCTTTAGTGAAACAAAATATCGGAGACATTTGTGCATCTATAGGCAATATTTTTTTAACACATAGTACCAGAACAGCTTCCCAGAAAGTTCTTAGAACACTGCTATTTGTATGCTGAAGGAAAGAAGTGAGTACCTGTCTTTCATTATATACGAGCATATATACTTACATATGTATACACATACATATATGTATATAAAGCATATATATTTGCTCCTCTTAATGAAATAGACACTTAAAGGTACACTTGAATCTATCAAGCTGCAAGAAGAAAATAGAGGTCAAATATCAACATTGATGTAAGCAATGAAGTCTTGACTAAAAAGCATAGCCAATGAGAACAAAATTAGGCAAATGCCTCAAACTAGGAAATGATGCTTTCTATATTTGGGGAAGGGCGTGTTCCCATCTTAGTTGACTTGGTTAAGACAATTCTTCATAGACATGTTCACAGACCAACCTCTCATTTACACTCTTTCCCTAGGTGATTCTAAATTGTGTCAGGTTGACAATGAGCAGTGACTATTATGTATGTCAATCTAAAGCAGTAGATTCTTTCTAGATGATCTTTTTTTAGACATAACAAGAGGGTCAAAGAGTAGTCATTGGGGATGAGGAAGCTGGGGGAAAGGAGATGGAATTTGAAGACTTGGCCAAAGCAGTTAGACAGGAAGAACAAGTTATGACATCTCACAACACAGGTGGGTCACTGCAGTCCCCAACTATTTATTATACATTGTAGAATGGACTAGAAATTTCCCAAGGCAACAGTATGATAAATGGTGAGCATGCCACCTGCACCGTGCCTGCCTGGGTGCTGCCATGTTCCTGCGTTGATGAAAATGGACTGAACCTCTGAACCTGTAAGCCATCCCCAATTAAATGTTGTTTTTTATAAGAAAAAAATGGTGAGCATATTGATTACCTTAATTTTGTTCATTCTACACTTATTTATCAAATGATATTACCCCATAAGTAGTTCTCATTAGTATGTATCAATTTAATATAAAAATCAATCAACGGCTTTGGTGTAAGGGAAGTAAGTGCCCAGAGAGTTCAGCAGCTGGTGCCAGCCGATGCGTCTAATGAGGTGACTGGCCCTGATGACTCAGCTCTGCTTAGCTACCCAATGTGATATGGAGATAAATGTCCTAAAGCGAACTCTGTGAGACCTAGAGTTCATCTCACATCAATCTACAGCCAGAGGCAGGAGCCGCAGCACAAGAGTCAGAGAGGGATGTCTGACATTCAGCCTCCAACCTGTTACCTACCATCCTCACTCCAGCAGGCCCTCTGCCTCCATGGAACCTGTGCAGCTCCTCTAGGCAAGGTTATGGGCTATCTTGGTACAGCCAGATCTGAAGCTTGTGTCTGTGTCTTCTTTGCCATTGTGCTCTATGTGGCTGTCATTCATGGTCTCATCCCTCCAAAAGCATTTTCCCCCTTCAGATTCTAGGATGCCACACTTTTTTACTACTTCATGGGCTGCTCTTAGTTCTCTGGGTTGTATCCTTTAGTGCAGCCCCTAAGTTTCAGATTTGCACACAGGCGCTTTCAGTCCTTTGGTTTAAATGACTTCTCTGCTCAGAAATTCAAACACTCATGGCACTGCTTCGGCTTAGCCCTGGAAATTCAGCACCACCAATAGACCACTCGTTTGATGTCTATATTCGGATAGATAATATCCCAAAGATTCATACTTAGGAGAAACAAGAAAACCTGCCCCCACCCCAGGCTTTCAATTATTGTGCTGTACTCCCCTGTGGCTAGGGAAAAGTGAGCCCCTTTCTTTCTCTTGCTTACAATATGCATATCTGAGTCACAACAAAGAAGCCTGAACTGAAGAGCCTCTTTCCTTGACTAATCCAGACCATCTCCCTGGTGGATTGCTGTAGGAATACATCGACTGTTCTTTAGTTTCAACTCTTCTGGTCAAAACACATTCTCTGGGAAACAATCAGGGGACTGTTTAAAAGGGAAATTGAATCATGTCTGCTTTCTGCAGAGAACCTTTAATTACTCCAGGGCATTCTCCTAGAAAACTCGTCGTTCTTACATTATGTGTATATCCACCCACAGTCCCCCAGTGCCACCTCTGTCCCTTGCTCCTTCCCTCCTATTGCTCCATCTACATTGCTTCTTGCTGCAGCACTCAGTACTCTAGCTGTTTCTCCTACCCATCTTATCTCTCTTCCCCCTGGTTCTTTACCTGACCAACTCCATGTCCAGGCCATACCTCTAAGTCATCTCTTAATTATAATTTCAGTCCCCACCCACAGGCTCTGTCTGCTGAAGGCTTGTTCTTATTTTCATTGTACCCTTTGCTATGGTTATAAATACATAAGTCTATACATTCACGGTGTTCATTCTGATGAAAAATAAGTCCCTAGAGCAGCTCTTAGGGGAGTAGGCCCTTAAGCATTTATTGAAAATGAATGGCTAATATAGCCCAAGCCTTCCTATCATTTCCTCACCACCACTGTCCACTGTCTGTTTCCTCAACACCACTTCCCTTAGAAGTTGTATCTCACAGCAGCAGGTCACCAAGAGTCAGGATGTATTTCATCTTCCTGAGGGAGCTGTTGATTTCTGGTTGACATGAGACTACAGGGCTTGTTTGATATCAGCCCCTCTTTTAGACTGCTGTCCCTCCCCCAGAATGCAGCTGTAGAAGGCTTTCCTATTTTCGCTTTTGGACTCTGTTTCATACCCACTTCATTTTGCCTGCTTTGTATTTTACTTCAATACATTATTTCCCTCACCCTTCGGCTTTTTATGCAGGTACCTACGTCTGCACTAGTAATCCACGAACTCTTGATGCCCAACCTGGAGCAGTTTCAGTTCACACCCATAGCCTCGGCATAACTATTGACCGTGCTTGATGAGGTTCTCCAAGCAGGAGAGGCACACGTGGCTCTCCTTACTGATAAGACTGTGTTCAGCCATTCCTATGTACCTCACCAGTGATCCTGGCCCTCCCCAGTTTTATGCTTCCAAGTAAGTGGCCTCAGGTGGCACTGCACTCTCAGCATCCCCAGAGAGACCTCGGTATGAACTGTCACATCTGGCCAATGGACTTTGATTTGAGCTTTAAAGCCACTCTCCTTTCCTACTGGAAGAACCAGACTAATTTATCTAGGTGAGATGAATTAGCAATTAGCAACTGGCCTCCCTGAGAACTGCTGAGCTGGACTTTTCCTGGGGAACTGTCTGCCTCAGGAATCTTTGAGTCATCAGCAAAGAAGGCCCAGCCTTCAGTACTTGAAAACAGCTTCCTCTCCTGCCCAAATGCATGGCTTGCCATTTAACAGAGCCCAGTGACGAATGCTGAAATGTCCGTCTTTCTTCTCTCTCTTCTGGCTTGGCTTTGCATTTACTATTATACTGATCTAGTCTTTATGACCCAAGGTAAACTGTTACACTCATTGATTATATCTGGTTTAGCAAGACCTCTCCATGACCACATTTTGTTAGTCATTAAGTTTTATGACTGAAATGCTATTGTGTGTTCCATTTAAACTATCATTCCCATTTGTCCTAATGATTTATAATAGTTTCTAACTAAATTAACTTAAATTTACATTATTTTATAAGGGAATCCTATGATACAGGACAGCACTTTCCTATACTACTGTTGTTAAGGCTCTGGATGCTTAAATACAATTTTTGAAAAATATTTTTATTATAGTTAAATCTTTTGGAGATTCTGGATTATTTTGACATAATTTTCACAACATTCTCTGTTTAGGACATATATTCATATATTGTTGCTGTGATGTATCCTGCTTTATATGTGCTTGACTTTGGAGACCTTTTTTTTTCATCCTTGAAAATTTTTATCAGCTCAGTTGCATGTACTTTAACATGCACATACTAATTATATTGATTTATATTTAAATAAATGAAGTTTAGGATCCCTGGTTCAAGATTTTCCTTAGATTACTTAGCTTTTGCTGTGTAGCAGCAAACTGTCTAGAAAGGTAGTTGCCTAGACAATGGCATCAATTTTGTTCAGGATTCATTTAGCTGCCATTTTGGACTGAGTGTGGCTGGGAACATCTTGTGTTGGCCCATTCATACACTTGCAGCAACAACGTTCTCTCTATTTCTGGGGACTGGCTGGAAGCTGATGGACGTGAAGGGCTGCTGGACCATGCGATCCTCACCATCCAAGCTTCTGGGACTATTTGCACATTTGCGGGATTCTAAGAACATCGAAAGCATAGGCTACCATGCATGCTGATTTTCCATCCTTTGTTTATGACACATTTGCTAATGTTGGCCAAAAATAAAGTCATGTTGCTGAGACCAGAAACAGGTTGGAAGTCGTTACAGAATTTCATGAATATAAGTAGCAACTTATTGGACTTTCATTTGACTTTCTTTGGAAGAGTCTTTGTGTATAACCTAGTTTAAAGGGTCTCAGTATATAACCTAGACTGATTTTGAAGTAGTACTCCTGCCTCAGCCTGAATACTGGACATTATTGTGATCTTTTGAAACACAAAATTTAAAAAAGCCTGCATACTTAGACAGTGCCACGATCATGGTTTTGATACAGAGTTCTGTGGATTCAACACATAAAATCCTCAGGAGCTTTAGTAATTCACCTGTGAGAAGTCTAATG
Source organism: Rattus norvegicus (assembly GCF_021556685.1). Lineage (NCBI taxonomy): Eukaryota > Metazoa > Chordata > Mammalia > Rodentia > Muridae > Rattus > Rattus norvegicus. Next base: position 65,264,242 of record NC_141537.1, read on the forward strand.
CTCTGCAGTTGCTGCTGTCACTGTCCTTAGAAGCTGGCCTTACCTGCAAAGACACAATGAAAGAAAATGGAGATTCTATGAATACATCGAAAACCAACATGGCAGGTGTCTACTTTATTAAAAAGAGTAAAATTAGGACCCACACAAGCCTGTCTACATAGGAATGGTCACATGAGCTCACAGAAAGGAGAAAGCCGACACCAAGCCAAGGCTAGAGAGCTCGGTACAAAAAACCTACAGACCCTTCACCATGGACTTTTGATCTATATCATGCTATGAGCTTTAATTACTGTACAAAATAAGTAGACCCACCATATTAGTTTGTTAGGACTACTGTAAAAAAAAACAAAACAAAACAAAACAAAACAAAACACCACGGACTAGGGATTTAAATACCAGAAATCTGTTTTCTCACAGGTCTGAAGTCCAGAAGTCCCCAGAAATCATTCAGAGTTAGATCAGGTCTCTTTGAAGTAAAAAAAATTAAGCCAACTACAAATTCAATTTTGATCAGACTAAGCAATTAGACCTTCACTGATTAATAGCAACAAGGAACACGCTCAGATGAAACATATAATCCCAGAATCATTTGGAGCTCTTTTAGACATAATATCTGGCAGAGCACCAAAAATTATTGGCTGTCTAAAGAGGCAGGTGGTTTGACAGAGCGAGCTGAATGCAAGGCCTGAGAAAACACCATAGATGGAGAAGACTTAGGATTAAAGCTCTACCCCACAGGCCAAATGTTCCAGAACCTTGCTTACAAATAAAGACTTCTTAGAATAAAATGGCTTTCATTTGTTTCAAAAGGAACACAGCCAGGTATGCTGGTGTGTACCTATGCGCTGGGAACACACGGGAGGATCTTGTCTTAAGTACTGTCATTTTTACTTCGGACTCCATTTTGCCTAAGCTGAACAACTCCTTCTGTAAGCAACAACAGTTCCCCCAGACATACCTGTTATCAACCCCCTTTCTAAGCAACAATAGTTACCTAAAACGTAATGCCTGTTCCTAACAACAGAAAGAACAAATGGATTTTGTTGAGCAAAAACACGTTCAATGTCCATGGACAATGATGGAGTATTGGGGAAAAGCCCCAAATTCCTGAATTCTGATTGGTGAAAATTATAACCATAAGTCGGTACAGACGCTTATGGGTTTTATGCTTATAAACCCTGTTTCAGCCCCTACTTCGGGCTGCCAGAAGAACAGAGGCTCCTTCATCCTTGTCTGGTGGCCCGATTGTTCAGTGACGCTACTGATGTGGTGGGAAAAGAGATGATTTTGTTGTTTCATGTGAACCCACGGGTATTTTTTCTCCTCTTCCTTGTAGCACACAAGGGTCAGGGTGTAACATCACCCTCTCTACCCTTGGATGGGAAGGCAGGAGAATTGTATTAGGAGGTCAAGGTCATCCTTGGCTGCATAGAGAATTCAAGGACTGGCTGAGGTGTGTGAGACCCTGTTTCAAAACAAACTAAAGAACAGAAGAGGCTTACTTTCTCCTTAGTGTCATAAGTATCAAGACTAAGTCAGGGAAATATAAGGTAAACCTCTGTTCCCTCAGCTTAAGCAATATCCCATATTTATTACCACAAAGTATACACCAAGCATATTGTTCAGCAAGAAAGTCAAAGTCAAGCAAATACAACAGAATAATGTGAGACGAATTTTATCCATTCTTTCAAACAGCGTTATTGAGTTCTGACTCTGCCCCAAACCCAGTTTTAGTATTATTACGATTCCTGAACTAAAACAGAGAATAACTTGCTGGTCTAGACCAGGTCAGACCTCTGAGGACAAAAATTGTGCTTGTTCAAGTAAATTACCTACTCAGGGCACTTGGTTAAGTTGTTATTATTTTTTAGTTTTGATAGTGTGTTTCTTTGGGGTGTTATTTATTTCATATCTGCTCTCTGCTACGTAACAACAAATACAATTTCTTTTCTTTCTTCCTTCCTGTCTGTCTGTCTGTCTCTCTTTCTTTCTCTCTCTCTTTCTTTCTTTCCTTCTCTCTCTTTCTTTCTCTCTCTCTCTCTTTCTTTCTTTCCTTCTTTCTTTCTCTCTTTCTTTCTTTCCTTCTTTCTTTCTCTCTCTCTTTCTTTCTTTCTTTCTTTCTTTCAGTTAACCTTCTAAGGAGCTAGAAGAGAGAGAAGCATGGCAGGCATAGTTGGAGCAGGAGGACATCCATGGTGGTTCACTGAGGCTGGTGGTAGTGATGGCAAATGTGAAACCCAATGACTCTTCTGGAGCTTTTGCTGCCCCAGATGTCATTTCTAAAAGCAGATGTTCATGGCAGACGGGAAAGGATTTGCATCCCAGAGTTATCTGTCAAATTTGTTTTTCGTAGAAATTATTTGCTTCCCCATTCTTCACATTAGGGGATTTAAAAACCTAAGTTTGTCAAGTTAGAGGATGAAATGATGTCCTCTGAAGTCGAAGAGAGGTTCAGATGTACAGGGGTTGGGCTGAGGACTAACATAACAAACCAAGGCTTTTTTTAAAATCCCCTTTTATCCAGTGTTCTATTGTCCTTTAAAAATGATGTGCAGTTGGTGCTATCCTGGTTCACAGGAGTAATTGGGGTGCACAGTAGGTGTGTCACACTCAAATTCATAGGCTCAAACCCTAATTTTACCATGATGGGGTGCTTTCCTTTGCTAAGTGACCAGGTTGTGAAAGGGCTTTGTGATCTCTTATGAGTATGAATAGTGATCTTCCAAACCAACCCTACAGAGCAGTGTCTCACTTTTCGTATGGTGATAGTCCTCACCAGTACTCAACTCTACTGACACCCTGATCTTAGACTCCTAGAACTAAGAGCAGTGCAAAACCAATTTCTATTTGTTAGCTATCCACTGTGTACCATTTTGTTGATGTAGCTCAGACTGACTAAAACAGATGGTGTCCATAAAACCAAAGGAATGTTCCGGGATTGAGAACAGTAGCTTTTGAAGACGTTGAGAAGGCCTTACTGGGAAGGTAGTCCATAATATTTTCAGCTTTAAATATAGAGCAAAGAGGAAACTCAGCTCAACCTTGGGTAAACTTTATTCATTCAAATTCCTGCAAGGAAAGGGTATTGTTCTTACATGTTACACAGTAGGGGGGGCATCCATGGCTGTTCCATTTTCAGGGTTTCTGACCATGGTAACCTGGCCATGATTGCAACAGGTCAAGCACCTAAATATTTCCAGGACTTATTAAAGCTTGGTTGGGGTATTTTAGAGACAATACCTAGGGGACATGGCATCCTCTGAAGCTGACGAGAGGCTCCAGTGTACAGAGAGTATGAAATAAAAAGTATGAATAGAGACAGTGTTCAGAAATATTAGCCAAAAATTCAAACTGTGAGAAACAATGCTTTGATAAGTTGCAAGATCATGGACATTGCTCTATCTTTTGGTAGATTTGGTTACCAGCCAATTTAAAGAATTGTAGGTGTCAGAAATTGCACAATGACACTGGGTGTTACTTTGTTGCTTTTATAGACTTTGGCTAACTAGCATGTAGTCATAGAATCATGGGGACTTGAACAAAACAGCCCAAAACTCTTTAATTCAGAAAATGTTTAAAATTTTTCAGGATTTTTAATTGTCAGAAGGGAACGGTGCCATTATGTTTTGTTGTTACTTTCTACATTTATTTATTATGAGTATGCCTCTGTTATGTGTGTGTGTCATTGTGTGTTTGCTCATTATATGTAGGTGTGTTATTGTGTGTGTGTATGTGTATCATGTAGGTGTTATTGTATATATGCATGTGTGTATGTGGGTATGTGTGCCACAGTACATGAATGTGGTCACCCAGAACAATCTATAGGAATCAATTCTTTCATTTTACCATATGGGTTTGAGACTCAAACTCAGGCTGTCAGGCTTGGTAGGCAGCATGATCCCTTACTCACTAAGCCATCCTACCACCCCCCCTCCCATTTTGTTTGTTTATTTGAGACAGATCTTATGCACTCCAGGCTGGTTTTGAACTCATTGCTAAGCTCAAAAGATCTTGAATTGCTAAGCATCACACCTTCCCCTAAGAAGTGCTGGGCTTGCAAAGCATGTACCACTATTAGTGGTTTATGCGGCACTCGGGATGGAACCCAGGGCTTCATGCAAGCACATTTCCAAACTGAGCTATATCACTAGCCCTAGGATATCAAATAGGAAGGTAGAAAGTCAACATCCCAAATTACTCATATTTTATGGCAAATATTTTTATATAAATATATACTACTGACTTTGGTGGAAAGCATGTAGATGAGAGAATGAATGTAACAAAGAATTGCAGTTCTGAGAGCCAATGGGCTTTGACTATAAAGTGGCAAAGGGACGGAGCCTCATCGGGAGGGTGGGGTGAGTAGAGGAATAAGATCTGAGAAGGAAGAACTCTCTCTGACTTCAAAGAGAATTCAGAATGAGTTGCTCTCCTGACTGCTTTTATTTAAGCTTATGCATTTGAATAAATAATGTATTTATTCAATAATAAATTTAGCAAAAAAATTCTCAAAGACTATAAAGTGCAAAATGATAAATCTAGGTGATCTTTCCATTCTTTTTCTAATATATTTTATAACTGACCAATTTCACTGTTTGGTAATTTCATACATGTATACAATGCATTCCGGGTTTTCCCTTCTCTGTCTTGCTCCCAATTCTGTCAAGTTCCTCTCCCCCTCCCAACCAGTCTCCTTTTCTTGCTTTATGATTTTTGGGGTTTGTGTTTAATTTAACCAGGGTCACCTGGTTAACGTTTGTGTTAGTTTCTGATGCTGGGCTCATCAGTAGGTGAACAGCTAAAGACAATTCCTTTTCTCCTTGAATCTTGCAGTAGCAAATGTAGCAGTAAGAAGTGCTTCCTCCATCCATCCATCCCTGACTCATGGCGAGCTCATTCTTGTGCAGATCCATGGCAGTGTCCTCACCTGCTGTAAGTTTGTGAATGATTGCAGTGAATATCTTCCCAAGAAGGTGGCAAGTCCAGCCATTCTTCTTAGTTTCCTGATCTTGCATTCTTTCTGTGGCTTCATTACAACATTCTGACCCGTACAGAGAGGATGGTATAAATGACTTGTTTGGGCTTGAGCACTCATCTATCACTTACTCTCAGCACCCGGTGTAGCCATGAGTCTCTGAATTCACCATTTTATGCCTGAGAGAGAGGCTTCTTTGTTAAGGTGCAGAGTATCGGTTATCTATGGGTATCAACATTAATACTTAGATGCTAGGTCAAATTGGCAAACTGGCAATGTGGTGGTTTGTTTGAACGTGAATGTCCCCATAGACTTTGTTATTCAAATACTTGGCCCTTAGTTGGTGGCACTGTTTGGCGGAAGTTATGGGGAGGTGCTGAAGGGAGTACATCACTGGGGGTGGGCTTTGAGAGTTTATAACCACGCCCCGCTTCCTGTTTGCTCTCTGGTTCATGTGTATGGTGTAAGATGTGATCTCTCAGCTTCTCATCAGGCTGCCTGCTGCCGTTATTGACTCTTCCTCTGAAACCATCAGCCAAACTAGTGTATTCTGTAAATCACCTTTGTCATGGTTCTTCATCACGGGCGCAGAGAAATAATCAATGCGTATTGTGCGTAGTTCTCTCTAGGGCCGGAGTGTTTCCTGCATCTGTCTGTGATCAGTTTCCCATTCCTAATGATCTTCTCTTATTTTACTTTGGAGGAGGTCCAGGAATCCATGAACATTTCGGCAAGAAGAAAATGTGACCTTGGCTAAACACTATGTTGTCAGGACAGTCTGTATCTTTTCAACATTTTTATATCACACGGCTTGAACATGTGTCATTTCAGTATGAACAGAAATATCTCACTAAACAATATTCCAGAGTATCCTCTGCTATGGTCTTGCGTTATATGTTCCTCAGGCTTTGCAGTTAGATTTTAGTAGTTTAGGGTTGGTTTTAGTTTTCTGTATTTTTTTAAGAGAAATGCTTACCTCATTATAATCATTCTTTCTTTTTCAACAATGAGAGTATTTACGGAAATATTCATTTCTATATAGGCTTTCTCACAGAAATTATACATAATGCTCCTTAATTGGTAATCATTTCTGAATTACCTGAAAATCAGTTTTGATTAGTTTTTCTTTGACTGAAAGACTCCTGGCATATGCTGATATAACAGTGAACATGTCTGGTAGTGGTTCCATACGGTATTATCTAGTGTCATGACCCCTATCTTAGTGTGTATGAGTGTGCCTTGCTGTGTTCACACAATAAAAGTTTCCCCAGGATCACGTTTCTGAGTCCTGAATCTAAGCGACAATCACTGTAGTTTAATTTTTTAATTTTAAATATATATACATATATATTTATGTGTGTGTGTGTGTGTGTGTGTGTGTTTTGCTTGCCTATATGTCTACATTCCATGTGCTTGATGGTGCCTGCAGAGACCAAAGAAGGGTACTGGGTCCCCTAGAACTAGAATTATTAGACAGTGCTGAGCTGTCATGTGGCTGTTGGGAGCAGAACCAAGATCCTCTGGAAGAACAGCCAGTGCTCTTAACTACTAAGCCATGCTTCCAATCCCTAAATCAATTATAAAAGAATAGCATTTTTATTATAGTCTGGAGTTTGGCTTTTTTTCACCAAGGAGATAGTTGTTTTATTATGTTTTGACTATTAATCTGGATTTGGCTTCATATTTACCATGTGATTTACATAATTATTTTAACAATATCAGTTTTAAAGGAGAGAAAACAAAGACAGAGCAGTGGAAATAGAACAGTATGGGTGTCTCTCCTAGTAGTGTCTGAGAGAGTCCTTCACTCCCATCTCCTAACCCTGCCCCTGATATGGCTAGCCACCAGAATCACCCAGCCACAGAGATTTAAGAACTCCCTATTGCCATCCAGTCAGCAACAGCGACAATGCATGCAGTTAAATCACACATCCTGTGCCATCAAAATGGAAATGTTACTCTGTTACTCATCACAAACCAGTAATTGATGTCTCCTGTCATAGCTGACAGATCCATAAATCCAACTTTTCGTGTTGCATAACTTGAAGAAAGTTTTGTCTTTGTCCTTGAAAAGAAAAATTAACTCTGAAGGGCAAGCCTTTTCCCCACCCTCTCTTCAGGTGGGAAATCCTTTATTCACAACCTAAGGTGATTTTTCTTACCTTTTAGCTCAAGGAGTGCAGCTGTTTAATGCAGCGTGGCCAACAATGATTTGGCGGAGAGATTAAACTGCACTTCTTAGAGAGATTAGTTCCATTATGGATGTAGGGACCTTGTACAGCATAGAGTATCTGTTGCCCACAGTGCTCTGAAGCATTGGCGTAAAGTACGTAGTTCTGAGCAAACATTTTGGTCTACTTGCAGGCACTAAAACGAAGGACAGAGTCCTGCCCAGGAAATGCCATTCTGAGTCTCTCACATATTTGTGGTATTAGTTATACCCAAGAGGGCGGAAAGACAAAGTTTCTTTGCCTCTTTTAAAAGACAATGATTTGGGAGCCATCAGGGAAAATAACACTGTATTAACATGGATACCTTTCAATGAATCAATAATGTGATAACTACCAAGAAATGGATCAATATGAGAACAAGGGGTATAGCAAAATAAGGACTCGTGTGCTTTTAAATTTTATTTCCCACTTTATTCTCTTCAAATGATTTTGGGGTGACTCTAGTTGGTGGGCTGGAAGTTATTAAACGTCCTATGCTTGCAATTGCTGATGGCTCACACAGCAGAGCTCCCTGTTAATATCACCTAAGTGACTAGCTCCATTTACAAGTACCCTCTGAGCCCAGAATTATAACTGTGCCTTACAGCCATTCGCGGGCCAATAAACTACTTGGAATGAGTAATATTTTAATACAAGAAATTAATTAGACTTGTGGTTACTTGTGTCTCTTTTCTGGAGCAAGGACGTGCTTTGCCCCAAGAGGACTTTTATTGATGTGATTCTTACCCAAGACTCCTAAACAAATATAAAACCTCAGAAATAACATAAGCAAGCCATGAGGGCCCCGGTTAGGTTCTTCTGTTAATTCTACCACTAGCTTTTCAAGTGATACTGTGCTTACCACTTACCTTCTTTGGGCTTTGATTTCATTATTCTTAATTCAAAAGTGTAAGAGTAGAAAGGCCAGCTTCCTCATAACTCAAATATTTGGAAACCAGGACAACTATGCTATCTACATTACTCAGAAGCTTCCAGACAAAACATATAATTACCTGGATTTTATGGAAAATATATGCTCTTTCTCTCCCTTTATGAATCACTAATTTTCACGAAAAGTCACCTGGGATGGAAGTTTTCTCCTTAATGAGAAAAGTATACTTGAATAACTACGGGTCAATGGAAACTGAAGTGTCATCGAATGGAAAGAGTGATTATTTTTTTTTATTCACAGGCACAATAAAATCATGTTTTTTATAACAAGGGTGGCAAGTGTCATCGAATGGAAAGAGTGATTATTTTTTTATTCACAGGCACAATAAAATCATGTTTTTTAATAACAAGGGTGACCATGAAAAAAATATAAGAAAATAAAGAGTTTGAATATATTTCTTTCTTTCTTTTTTTGAATATGTGTGTTTTTCCTGCCTGTAGGTTTGTGTATCCTGTGTGTTATAGGTACAGGAGGCAGAGGAGTGCGCAAAGTGCCCTAGAACTGGAGTTAGGATGGGTGGTTGTGAACCAGCAGGTGAGTGCTGGGAGTGGAACTTGGCTTCTCTGCAAGCAACACAGGATTTTAAGCCATCTTTCCGTCTGCCCTAGAATCCTCTTCATCATGAGGAAAAACGGAAGTTCCCCACCCTCTGGAATGACATCTTACTTCGCTGTCTGCTCCTATTTTAATTCTCAAGCTCAGCTGTTTTCTTTCCGCCTTTGTTCACGCTGACTTCTTTGCAGCAGGGGATGCCATTATCCAACTTTAGGTTTTCAAAAGGACTTGAAATCTGTCTTCTCTGATTGCTTTTCTGCTCTCCATACTGGCTTGTCTATTTCCTGCTCTCTTGCTTGAATACTCTGAAAACTGTACTCCAATATCACAACAGCCGAGCTGTAGCTGCACTGGTGTTTGCTTTGTTTTGCTTTCTGGTAAGGAACATTGTTAGTCAAGAATATCTCTGTTAGGGGTTGGGGATTTAGCTCAGTGGTAGAGTCCTTGCCTAGGAAGCGCAAGGCCCTGGGTTCGGTCCCCAGCTCTGAAAAAGAGAACCAAAAAAAAAATAAAATAAAAAAAGGTCTCTGTTGCTTCAAATTGACCATTTATCTTCTTATCTCCCCTAAGACTAGTTCCATTTTTTTTCTCCAGTCATCATGTACAGTCAGATCAATGTTGGAAAATACTTTATGGTTCTTTGCTGTTCTGCTGTCCAAGTCTGGCTCCTGGTGATAAGCATCCTCTTCCTCAAGTGGAACCCACTCTTCTTCCTGTTCACCTCAAATCTCTTTCCTGTCCTCATTGTAGGTAGGTTCTTCACCTATAAGTCAGATCTTTCAAACTGCATTTCACGTCTAATGTACTTTATACCACACTTCTCGGGCCAATCTGTTTCCCATTTCTTTGGCATTCTTCTTACTGACTTTTTAATCTGTTGCTTCCCATTTTCTAATACCTGTATTTCTATTAGGGAAAAGTGATGTATGAAGCTCAACTCCACTCTATGCTAATCTTCTTATGGAAAATTCTATGTCTCTAGCAGCTAGCTTTGTAGAAATCCGGTTAGTTTTTCACCGTCCTACAAAGTCTCCTTTTTGGTGTCCTATTTTTTTTTTAATAAGTTCTCCCTCAAAGGTATAGTTCTCTATGCCTGCTATTTTACCGAAGAATTTTCATCAGAAGAAAATATCCTAGACTTGTAGTGCTTGAGAAACACACAAGTTTAAAAATATGTCAAGGAAAGTTGTAAAGATTCTTCTGAAGCAAAGCAATCTTAGCCAAACAGGCTTTTGTTTTCCCCAGTTTACCTTTTTTTCATCCTGCAGTTGTTGAGATCATGTCTTGGGAAGCAAAGCAATAGATTCTGGAAGGAGGCTAGAGAGAGTTAGAGACTGGAGAGAGTTGTGGGTACCAATTAAAATTGAGATGAAGTTTGGGAGCCAATTACCCTGCTTGTGTCAAGGTGTAATTGAGCTCTTTGTCTTAAGTTGTGGACTGAACAGATAGTTTGTTGATTGTAGTTTAAAGCCAGCCAGTAAATGGTATCAAAATTTGAACATTTTTAGAGGGAACTTTTGGCATTGTTTCTACTCTGACAATATATGGAAGTAGAAAGTGAGAAATGTAAGTTCAAAGTCCTAAGGCTGTCAACTCCGAAGATCTGAAGATCGTCCCTGAGCATGGGGCGGATTTATACTAATTTGATCGGCTAGCCAGATGTCTACAAGACTCGTTGATCTGAAATCGTCTGTTTTAGGTTCCCTGATTTCGTCTGCTGTTTTTCCCTTTTAATATCTTCTATTGCTGCCCTCATCCTGAAGTCTGCTGTCTTCTGGTTTCTTAACAAGAAAATCTTTTAAAAAGTGCAATGGTTTGAGTTTTCTTTTTAACTTGTAGGTATGTTTAATGCTGCAGATGGGCTCTCCAGTGCCTGTGCTAGCTCCCATATATTTTGATATACTCTCATTTGAATTCAGATTTAAATATTTGTAAGCACATGCTGAAGCCTGGACCCCAGTGTTATGTCACAGAGATGGAGAATTTGGAAGGGTAATTAGGTTTTCATGCAGTTGTGAGGGTGGGACTCAGTAATGGGGCTAATGTTCTTTTAAGAAAAGTGGCCAGCACTCTTTCTTTACTCTCGTTCTCTCTTTCCCTCCCCCTTTCCTCTCTCCCCTTCCTCTTTCTCCCTCCCCCTCTCTCTTTCTCTAACCATATGAAGGTATAAGAAGAACTACTCTTGCGAGCAACAACCGTCTCCAGGAGCTCAGTCTGCTGTGCCTTGATCTAAGCTTCCAGAACTGGGAATCATAGTCTTCCTTCATTTAAGCTGTCAAGTGGATAGTATTTCGTTACTGTAGACTGAGAGTACTAGTGTTTGTCTTTTGAGCTTCCCTTATGACCATTTTAGTGGCTGTTCGTGTGTGACTGGGAAACAACTATATTTTATCTAAGCACAGTTTCATGATTAATAATTACTGTAATAACTATTTTACTGGTTACAATTTTTGTGTGAGAAGTGTGTGTATGCACACACATGTGGGTACACTTGTCTGTGTATACTTGTGTGGAAGCCAGAGGCAGATGCTGGGTGTCTTCCTCATTTGCTTCTCTACTTGACTTTTTGACACAGCTTCCTTCACTGAGCCTAGATCTCCTGCTGAATATCCTGGCACACTATTGAGCCCCCAGGACCTGCCTGTGTCTGCTCATCCCTGCTTCTGTTCTGTTTTAGTCAGTGTCCTAGTGCTATGAAGAGACACTACCACCACAATTCTTATAAAGGAAAACATTTAGCTGGGGCTGGCTTACAGTTTCAGAGGTAGTCTGTAATCACCATGGCAATAAGCGCACAGGCAAGGTAGCTGAGAGTTCTGTATTCTGATTGGCAGGCAGTAGGAAAAGAGATAGATGGATGGATAGATAGATAGATAGATAGATAGATAGATAGATAGATAGATAGGTAGATAGATAGAGACAGAGTCAGAGGAAGAGCCTGGCTTGAGCATTTGAAACCTCACAGGCCACCCCTTAGTGACACATTTCCTTCAAGCCACAGGCCACACTCACAGGCCACACCTATTCCAACAAGGCCAGATCTCCTAATAGGAAGGCTCTATAATAGCCAATCTTTCTAATCTTTGAGCCTATGGGAGCGATTTCTATTTAAGCCACCAGGCCTCCTAATTCCTAGTGCTGCAGTTAAAGGTGTGCATCTCTGCACCCAGCCTTTACGTAACCACATGGGCAGCCCAGGCTCAGGTCCTTATGCTTGTCCAACAAGCACTGTATCCACTGAGCCATCTCCCCTCTCCTGAGTATGTCCTTTAGGCCTTGGATGTACTCTCTTCTCTTCTTCACTTGGTTCATCTTTGTAGTGAGAGTGGCATGGTAGAAAGACTCTCAGTGTGGTTTTCTTCCTCTTTCTTATATCTCTTGGAGACTGACTTTTACAGGTCGTTCTCGAATACCAGAGTCACAGATCTTTGAGGTCTATGTTGATCTGATTTGTGGCTTTTCAGAGTAAAAACTGACTTCTTTTTAATTTCAGTGCTTTTGGCTTCCATTTTCTTGTCTAATCTAAGGTCTTTCCTTAGCTCTGGTTGCATGGGTCCTTCTACTCGCCCTTCGTTCGTCTCTCTGAATTTGGTTTTGATGTCTCTTATTAGATCTTGTTATTTGATAAGTCATGTTGCATTTTGCTGAATGAGTTAATATTGATTTCAGTTAGTACACACGAATCAGGCATATTTGTTGTGTTGGTTAATGATAATGTTTTTCTTGGTCTATTTAAATTGTTTAAAATTTAAAATGTTATATATCTTCATCATGTATTGTGGTTAAATCAGTATTTCTGGCCATTTAAATACTCTACTTCTGTTTTCTCTTTTTTTATTTTACAACTATCTACCAGAGTTACTAGGTAGTTGATTTTTTTTGTAGGTTTTGTTTTTTAACTGTTATGGTACCCTAGGTCATTGTTTTCAAATTGGCCTCTCAGTTAATGTCTTGAAAGAAAGTCTTCCCAGTATGTCATTGCAAATGGGTAAGCCATGGTCAGTTGCTAAGCAGCTGGTACGGATGCTCTACATTTGCAGAGCTGTGTCAGGACTGTCCCACATCAATAACCGGAGGGGACACTACTTACAGGCCTGATTTGAGACTTGATACTGCTCTCCTGGGGCTGTTAGCTTTTAAAGGGAATGTTTGCTCCATCTATGACCTATAAAACAATCAATCAGAATATTTCATATTTCTCTACTTTCCCTCTCCCTATTAGCCCACATGCTCAGGACTTCTACTGTACAGCATGCATCACATACATCATAACTGTCTATCTTATCCCCAGTTAGTCTCCTCCTAGACCTGTGAAATGCATATGAAGAGTAATTTAATATAGGGAATGCATAGACGTATTTAATGTGTTATATATTAAATTTAATAGGAGTCGAATGAAGTTTATCTGTTAACACTGCAGTCTTATAAACCTAGACTCTCCTACCTAGTTTAGCACCTGGGGGCAAAACAAGTTGCATTACACTCGTTCCAAAGAAACTGTAGCTGCTCTCATGCTAGGAGTCAGGGTGATTGACAGCAAAAGGCTGCAAATCATTACTGACTATTCTGTCATAGAATACTACTTGTTAACATCATGTCCAGTGTGTTTCTGAAGACAGACTTGTGGCTCCAGAATTCTCTAAGTCAATCCTTACAACAATTTTTTAATGGCCAACACTGGTAGACAGTGCAGTATTCCATTTTTGGTTCAAGCCTCTCTTCCTTGAAACTTTTAAACACTATGGTCTGCAAAGGTCCTGCTTTGCTGTTCATGAGTATTCAGAGGCCAAACTAACCCTGTTTCTCTAATCTACTTATATATTTTACATGAAGGGAGCGAGCTAAGAAAATTTGATTTGTCTCATATTTTCTTGTCAGTTTAACTTTCCAAATTGACAATTCTTAGTCAGCTTCCTATATATCCTTGTTGGTCCATGCTATGTCTTAAATTGGGTTCTTCAATTACATGACTATTGTACCTTCAATCTGTGGCTTTCATTTTATGTATTTTTAATCTATTTTTATTAGTTTTCTGATCCTTAGTATTAGTTTAGCCTCATTTTACTCTCTTGATTTTTTAAAAGTCTAATATTTTTATTGAAGTTTACACTTTCTTGGATCATATAGGATTATATAGGACACAGTTATCTCGGTATAGTTTTTTTTTCATTTTTATCACACTTCCTGTTTTATCAATTATAATTTTATTTATTTTTGTTCATGCCTGTTTTTAATTTTAAAATTTACCTATTTGTGTGTGTGTGTGTGTGTGTGTGTGTTGGTGGTAGTGGGGTGAGCAGGGGTGGTGGCTATGAGTAGACGTGCTTTGAAGGCAGAAGGGTTGTCCTGGTCTATCTCTCTCTATGTACTCCTTTGAGGAAGTGTCTCTCACTGAACCTGGGTTTCTTGTTTGCTCACCTGGGCCGGAAGCCTCACTGGCCCTCCTGTCTCCACCCTGTCTGAGAGCTGGAGTTACAGAAGTATGTCAGATCTGAGGCTTGCAGTGTGGGATCTGGAGTACCATGTACTTTTAACCACTGACCTATTTCTCCAGTTTATTTTTAATTTTATTTTTTGTGTTTAGTTTAACATGTATGGATATTCTACCTTCATGTACACTTGAAGAAGAGAGGTTTGGATCCTCTGAAACTGGAGTTATGCATGGTTCTGAGCAGCTGTGTGGGTGGTAGGGAACCAGCCCCCAGTCCTCTGTGGTAGCCTCTTAGTGTAGTGCTCTTAGCTACTGACCCATCTCTGCAGCACCTCTGTTTATAGTGGTTTACATCATGATTCTTCATGTATGCATACTGCTTATTTGATAGTACTTAATTTAGATCGTAGGCTCACACTGCACCTTTGTGGTGGATTTGTGGTGAGATGACAATTTATTTAAATTGGACTATTTGTTTTATTTTATAGTAATTTTATATTGTTGGGAACAAGCAAAAGAAACATATTCTAAGTACTATCATTTCATCTTCAGACTTCATTTAATCATACAGAGAAACGAAATTCAAGGTGCTAGGCCCTAGGGGAGCTAATGACTCCACAATAGCTGAACACCTTTTGTTGTAAAGAAACAGTTGTGATGAGTCCAGATATCTCATGGACAGCTTGTAAGGAGGCAGCTGTCTCAAGCCCAGGCATCTCCAGGATAACTTCTCCATCTTGCTGGCAGGGTCAAACTGAGTCTATGTTCCTAGGCCCAGGAACCAACTCTTACTCCGATTGATGAAAACTCTCTTGTTAGATGACTGGACATGCTCTCCCAGCTCTCCCACCCAACTCTCTTTATGATTTCCGCCTTAAAATAAGCTGTGCAGCATTTCTTCAGGGTTACATTCAGCTCCCTGCTCTGTTCTGTGGCTCTGAGTAATCAGCAGTGACTTGATTACAATAAAATGTTGACATCGGCATTAATCTGGTGTTTGAGTTATGTTGGATTTAAGAGGACCTCAGAACAATATGGATTACAGTGGTGTGGTCCTTATAATTATGTGCACAGGGTGGAGATACATGTTGCTATGTTTTTACTTCAGTGATGACCTATTTTTTTATTCGGAAGCTGGTCCTTCTTTTGTTTTAAATTTACTTGTTTGATTTTTAGGAGAGAAGTGAATTTTCAGCGTTCCCTTTAATTTAAATGTGTTCTCCTTTGTATTTACAGATCTTGAAATTTTCCATTTTAGTTGTTTTCTTCTTTACTGTAGGCTTTTCATAGAGTACCCCTTTAAGCCTTCATCCATCTTAGGCATATTACTTTTTAAGGATGGTTTCTTAGAGCATTAGCACATTTTTAGCTCATTCATGCAGTCCATACCTGGGCTCCTCCTGTGTACACTTTTAGTGTTTTCATCTGGCAGCTGACTTCCTCTTCCTACCAGTGGGGTCACTCTCCTTAGCTTTGATCTCTCATTGTCCCTTTCTCTCTGCATAGGTAGGGTTTGGGAATAGGTTGTTGAGATCTTTTGTTTCCTTTTCTATTTATATGAGGTTTAGAGATTAACATTGTCTTATCAAGATAAGGATTTGAGTTTTGCAGACTTTCTCCTTCACCTCCATTTTTTTTTTCTTTTTGGAGGCCATGTTGAGGGTTTAGGGCTTTCTCAATTGCTACTGCTGAATTTTAAAAGTGTGCTTCTGAACCTTAGTAAACCAAAGCAAAAAGTGTATGTTAGGCGCAGACACATTTTTTAAATTCCTTCTAAAAAGCTTCAGCTCATTCGTGGGAGCAGACCAGCATCTAGGTTATTTTGATAACCTATACTGTGTACAACGGGTCTGGCTGAGTCATCTATTTTCTGGAAGTAAGGAGTTAGCATTTAATTTGAATTATTGTCATAGACTCACATGTTAAGAGTCCAGAGACTGCCACAACTACAGATCCATCCCATATACAGCCACCAAATCCAGACAATATTGTAGATGCCAAGAAGTGCATACTGACAGAAGCCTGATATAGCTGTCTCCTGAGAGACTCTGCCAGAGCCTGACAAATACAAAAGTGGATACCTGCAGCTAACCATTGAACTGAGAACAGGGTCCCCAATGGAGGAGGAGTTAGAGAAAGGACTGAAGGAGCTCAAGGGGTTGGCCACCCTATAAGAAGAACAGCAATATCAACCAACCAGATCCCCCAGAGCTCCCAGGGGCTAAACCACCATCCCAAAAGCACACAGGGATGGACCTATGGCTCCAGTTGCATATGTAGCAGAGGATGGCCTTGTCAGGCATCAACGGGAAGAGAGGCATTTGGTCCTACAAAGTCTTGGTGCCGAGTGTAGGGAAATGTCAGGGCAGGGAGGTCAGAAGGAGTGCGGAGGTGAGCAGGGGAGCACCCTTATAGAAGCAGGAGGAGTTAGCAGGTTTCTGGAGGGAAAACTGGGAAAGGGGATAACAAAAAATCCAATTAAAGAAAAAAATGTCAAAAAAGAAAAAAAAAAGTTCTGTAATAATGAGCCAAACTGAATTAATCTGTGAACTCTCAAGAACCATTTGAAAAGTTAACTTCAAATAAGTGAATCCTTAGAAAGATGGAGTCACTTCCTCTGTGTTACATTCATCAACAAAGGGGCATCTTGTCTTAAAATCCTTCTACAAAATATTCACAAAGCTATTTTGGTGGCCTGAACTGTAAAATATTTCCCCATTAGGCTAATGTATTTGAGCAACTTGGTCCCTAGTTGACAGTGGTGTTTTGAGATTTATGGAACGTTTAGGACCTGTTGGAGGAAGTATGTCCCTAGGGACTCTCTTCGAGAGTTTATAGCTATTGTGTGACATTATTCCTGGGAGACATGATATTGTGTGGCACTATTCCTGGGAGACGTGAGCAAACATCTACTCACCTCTGATAGACAACTGACAACAGATCAAAGTATGGATACCACAAAGTTTCACTTTGTTGAGTTTTACTGGGGTGACTTACAGGTTCAAAAAGAACTCAAAAACAGTAATGTCACAAAATTTAACCCTAGTATAGCTGACAGCTCATAAAAGCTGGGAACCAGGAGCACAATGAAGAACCTATAGTTAGTTAGCTCAACAGGTTGGAGAGTGTCTTTTCTAGGTGGTTCAGTTGGTCTGAACCTTTTCAGGCATTCAGCTGGCCTCTGTTTCTTCCAGACTACTAGATTTGTCTCAGATTATCCTTTGCAGTTTGGCTTATCTGAGAGATACTCAATCTTTGCTGTTTAGATACTTATGGGAAGGGAAGAGCCTTGTGAATCTGGTCAGTTTCAGGAACTTCCTAGGCTATTTTGAGTTATTTCCTGTCTTAATAGAGCTTTGCTACAGGCTGGAGTGTTTCACCTTCCAGTAGAACATCCTGTTGTTTAACCTAAAGAGGTAAATAAAGGTAAACATTCTGTTCTAAGAATTCCCATTATTTTACTTTCTCTTTACATCCTGTTTTAAGAAGTTTCCCTCCAAGACGGAAACTGCTCCATGACAACATTACTTTTTGTTACTTCCAGTTCTCTCCCTCTCCCTCTCTCCGTCCCCCTCCCTCCCCCTCTTCCTTTTCCTCCCACTCTCCCTCTGTGTGTGTGTGTGTGTGTGTGTGTGTGTGTGTGTGTGTACGCACGTGTGTGTGTGTGTTTTCTATGTGAGAAGATACAATATCTCAGCTTCCTGCTAGTTACTTGCTGCCATTTCTCCTGCTAAACTTAACATCTAGCATCTGGAAACATAAGCCAAGTAAACCCTTCTTTAACTTGCCTCTGGTCATGGCATTTTATCACAGCTACGGAAAAGTAACTAATACAGCCTCTTAGAGAAAAGAATGTGTAAGTCAGCAAAGAAAGGTAGATTGTTAGGTTGTAGACAGGGGCTCATATTCATGTGACTTTGGCAGTATTACTGACACATGTTTGCTTGTCCATTCTGTTTTTGTTGTTGTCATCCCTTCTGGAATCAATCTGTGTTTCTAAGAACTGGTTGGTGTTTGCAGTACACATATGGTAACAAACACGAATTCAGGGACCCATGAAGGAATCCAATCAATGACTTGGTTTTAAAAATAGTTTTAAATATATTGAACAGTCTTCTTTTTGCTAGATCTCATATACTTGATTTCATGTTTTTCTCTTTATACCAAGTGGTGAGTGCAATAACAGAATGCTGTGTAAACAGCAGGTGCGTGCTACAAAGTTTGTGAATTGAGCTTCAATTTGGAACTTTTTTTTCAGTAACTGAAAGGCTGATCAGAGGTGAATCTTGATCAATGTTTTCACTGCCCTGATGTTATACCCAAGAAGAATGAAGGCATGATCACAAGCTCTCCCTAGATGGAAAGGTCCTTCACAGTTTAGAGGATGTGTTAGTTTCTTCCATCGTTACTGTGACAGAGCACCTGAGAGACACGAGTTAAGAAAGGAAAGGTTTATTGTGGCTCAAGGCGTGAGGATACAGCCTATAATGATTAGGTAGGTATGGCAGCAGGAACCTGAAGTAGATTGTCTCATTTCATCTACAGTTAGGAAGCACAGTGTGAGGGAAGCTGTTCCCTTTATTAGGTATACGACCCCAGCCCAGGAATTGGTGCCATCCACATTAGGGTAGGTCTTCTCACGTCTACCCAGTTTAGAAATCAAATCATGGACATGCCTAGAGGTTGGCTTCTTAAGTGATTCTGATTATCTTGACAATCAACATTAACAATTACAGCGAATAATCAAACCCTCATTCTGACTAATGACAGACCTTAATCCTATTGCTATTTGTATGCATAAGATGTCCATAGTCTCCTTTTTTCTTGCTTTTGCATTAGTCCTGCAAGACCATGTTTTTATTCCTTTTCTCGTTATTCACCTCTGATCCCACCACAGCTGCCTTATCTAAATGTGATTTTTCACATTGAGAAATGGCATGATATGATACACCAGTGGCTCTGAGGCTATGGCAACGAGAGTAGCACTTGGTAATGTGGCATTAACCATGCTGCAATCATACATCTGTGTGTGTGGTTACCTCAATTAACTACAAAAACGTAGCCTCAGCTATTCTGTTGCACATTAACAGTTCTTTTAAGTCCTAATTCTTTCTGGGTTGTCAGGAACGTAAGAAAACCTGTCATCAAAAACTGTTGCTTTGATCTTTTGCAGGCAACACCTCTCCTACCTGTGTGGTTGCCTGTGAATTAAATGTACCAAGATAATCAATAAGACGAGTTACACATGAAGAGGAACTCATTCTGTTAATTAGATTTCTTAATGGACTTTTGGGAAGGCCTTAAATGTAATTTAGCTCCATAACAGGGAATTTTGTTTTATGTAGAGTTACATTTTAAAGCACTTTTTCGGTCCCCTCTTGTTTCTACTGCATCATATTTTGTCCCTTCAGGATGTCATCCCATAGAGCAATGCTATATTAAGATATTGCATGTGAGAATTCTATAGGGATAGGATTTGTCTTACTAGAAAAAAAAATGCCAGTTGGGTGAAGGGTTACAGCCCTTTTTATTGGACAAGTCAGTCTTCTGCTATAGTCTTTTAGACTTCCAGGTTCTAACATGAAGCTGAGAGGTTGTCTAGATGTTCTGCTGTCAAGTTTCTAGAGAGAGTAAGAGAAGAGGTTAGATGTTCTTCCAACAAAACCTACGCTCAGGATGTTAATCTGCTCCAGAATGTTCTCTGATCCAAAGATTTCTGAAAATCCCTTAAACATAAACTCTGGGTTATGGTCAAGCACTTATTCTGTACCCTCTTTGTTAGAATCATTTTGAGGTTATGTCCATGAAGTCACACACATTCTCACAGATTCCATCAAGGACAGCTGATAACCGGAAGTAGATGGTTGAAGAGCTTTTAGCATCCTGGTAGCTAAGATACTATTCCAGAAAACATAAAGGAGGCACAATTTGAAGTGCTTATCCTGGTACTCTAGCTCCAACAAGGCATTAGTGAAATGAATTTGGAAACTCTCAAGCAGGGCCACCATGCGTCAATTAAATACTCAGTGTCGAGGAACTCTAACAAAAAGAAACCAATTGCTTAGTTCTAGTTCTGGTTTCCTTTCTGTTTCAGATTAAGAATCTGTAAAATGGTTAACAAAACAATGCTGGAACTTGCTAAAGAGATTATGATATAGGAATGGGAAAGTTCCCTGGGTTATTTATAGAAAGGATGTAGCCAGAAATGGTAAAGATGTTTTTGTCACCTTGTAGGTTTTGGTAAAAACCAAGACCTACAAGGAGACTTTTGTTTTGTAAATTCCATCAAATTATGAGTTCTTTGAAGAGATGAGCCATTATCTTCCTCTTTTCTGCTTGCTTACTTTATCAGTAAATTTTATTATTTTTACTATTATGTTTTATAAACATATTTTAAAAGTTATTGAAAGAATGTTAAAAATAGAAATTGAAAAACACCAGAACTACAATGACTCTCTTTTTCATTGTTTTATATTCTTCTGTTTACTTCTCCTAATTACATTCATACACCACTCTTAATATTTTTGTACTCATAATTATTCAGTCTTAAAGGTCAAAGATAAGACTTCTTCAACAAAATGCCAACTGGAAATAACCCAGTACACTCTTACACAACTCCCTTCTAAGGTAAATCCCAAAAGTTAAATGAGAGAGATTATGAATCAAAGAGACATAGAAAGAGAGAGGAGGGAATATAGACGAAGAGACATAGATATTCGTAAAGAAAGACAGGGAGAGAGAGAAAGAGGGGAAGAGGGAAGAGAGATGTAAATGAATATTACATTTAGAAGGAGGCAATCAAATAGTATTTTGGTAAAAGTATTGAAAGGAAAATGAAATGAACAAATATAAGAGGGAGAAATGATACATACATATATATATACATATACATATACATATACATATACATATATATATATATATATATATATATATATACTTGCTGACAATCAGAGGGAAACACTTAAAACAAGATAACTTTTGTCTGTCAATTGGCAAAGAATAAAAGAATGTTAATGCCTGTTTGTCTTGGTTTGTTTGAGCATCTTCTAAAGGTTGCTTTGTTAGAAGCTACATTCCCAGTCCCAACACTATGGAGGCTATGATGAGGAACCTTTAAAAAAGTGGGGTCTGCAATTTCCCTTATGAATATCGACGCAAAAATACTCAATAAAATTCTGGCAAACCGAATTCAAGAGCACATCAAAACAATCATCCACCATGATCAAGTAGGCTTCATCCCAGGCATGCAGGGATGGTTTAATATACGGAAAACCATCAACGTGATCCATTATATAAACAAACTGAAAGAACAGAACCACATGATCATTTCATTAGATGCTGAGAAAGCATTTGACAAAATTCAACACCCCTTCATGATAAAAGTCCTGGAAAGAATAGGAATTCAAGGCCCATACCTAAACATAGTAAAAGCCATATACAGCAAACCAGTTGCTAACATTAAACTAAATGGAGAGAAACTTGAAGCAATCCCACTAAAATCAGGGACTAGACAAGGCTGCCCACTCTCTCCCTACTTATTCAATATAGTTCTTGAAGTTCTAGCCAGAGCAATCAGACAACAAAAGGAGATCAAAGGGATACAGATCGGAAAAGAAGAGGTCAAAATATCACTATTTGCAGATGACATGATAGTATATTTAAGTGATCCCAAAAGTTCCACCAGAGAACTACTAAAGCTGATAAACAACTTCAGCAAAGTGGCTGGGTATAAAATTAACTCAAATAAATCAGTTGCCTTCCTCTATACAAAAGAGAAACAAGCCGAGAAAGAAATTAGGGAAACGACACCCTTCATAATAGACCCAAATAATATAAAGTACCTCGGTGTGACTTTAACCAAGCAAGTAAAAGATCTGTACAATAAGAACTTCAAGACACTGAGGAAAGAAATTGAAGAAGACCTCGGAAGATGGAAAGATCTCCCATGCTCATGGATTGGCAGGATTAATATAGTAAAAATGGCCATTTTACCAAAAGTGATCTACAGATTCAATGCAATCCCCATCAAAATACCAATCCAATTCTTCAAAGAGTTAGACAGAACAATTTGCAAATTCATCTGGAATAACAAAAAACCCAGGATAGCTAAAACTATCCTCAACAATAAAAGGACTTCAGGGGGAATCACTATCCCTGAACTCAAGCAGTATTACAGAGCAATAGTGATAAAAACTTCATGGTATTGGTACAGAGACAGACAGATAGACCAATGGAATAGAATTGAAGACCCAGAAATGAACCCACACACCTATGGTCACTTGATTTTTGACAAAGGAGCCAAAACCATCCAATGGAAAACAGATAGCATTTTCAGCAAATGGTGCTGGTTCAACTGGAGGGCAACATGTAGAAGAATGCAGATCGATCCATGCTTATCACCCTGTACAAAGCTTAAGTCCAAGTGGATCAAGGACCTCCACATCAAACCAGACACACTCAAACTAATAGAAGAAAAGCTAGGGAAGCATCTGGAACACATGGGCACTGGAAAAAATTTCCTGAACAAAACACCAACAGCTTATGCTCTAAGATCAAGAATCGACAAATGGGATCTCATAAAACTGCAAAGCTTCTGTAAGGCAAAGGACACTGTGGTTAGGACAAAACGGCAACCAACAGATTGGGAAAAGATCTTTACCAATCCTACAACAGATAGAGGCCTTATATCCAAAATATACAAAGAACTCAAGAAGTTAGACCGCAGGGAAACAAATAACCCTATTAAAAATGGGGTTCAGAGCTAAACAAAGAATTCACAGCTGAGGAATGCCGAATGGCTGAGAAAAACCTAAAGAAATGTTCAACATCTTTAGTCATAAGGGAAATGCAAATCAAAACAACCCTGAGATTTCACCTCACACCAGTGCGATTGGCTAAGATCAAAAACTCAGGTGACAGCAGATGCTGGCGAGGATGTGGAGAAAGAGTAACACTCCTCCATTGTTGGTGGGATTGCAGACTGGTAAAACCATTCTGGAAATCAGTCTTGAGGTTCCTCAGAAAATTGGACATTGAACTGCCTGATGATCCAGCTATACCTCTCTTGGGCATATACCCAAAAGATGCCTCAACATATAAAAGAGACACGTGCTCCACTATGTTCATCGCAGCCTTATTTATAATAGCCAGAAAATGGAAAGAACCCAGATGCCCTTCAACAGAGGAATGGATACAGAAAATGTGGTACATCTACACAATGGAATATTACTCAGCTATCAAAAACAACGACTTTATGAAATTCGTAGGCAAATGGTTGGAACTGGAAAATATCATCCTGAGTGAGCTAACCCAATCACAGAAAGACATACATGGTATGCACTCATTGATAAGTGGCTATTAGCCCAAATGCTTGAATTACCCTAGATCCCTAGAACAAACGAAACTCAAGACGGATGATCAAAATGTGAATGCTTCACTCCTTCTTTAAATGAGGAAAAAGAATACCCTTGGCAGGGAAGGGAGAGGCAAAGATTAAAACAGAGACTGAAGGAACACCCATTCAGAGCCTGTCCCACATTTGGCCCATACATATACAGCCACCCAATTAGACAAGATGGATGAAGCAAAGAAGTGCAGACCGACAGGAGCCGGATGTAGATCGCTCCTGAGAGACACAGCCAGAATACAGCAAATACAGAGGCGAATGCCAGCAGCAAACCACTGAACTGAGAATAGGTCCCCTATTGAAGGAATCAGAGAAAGAACTGGAAGAGCTTGAAGGGGCTCGAGACCCCAAAAGTACAACAATGCCAAGCAATCAGAGCTTCCAGGGACTAAGCCACTACCTAAAGACTATACATGGACTGACCCTGGACTCTGACCCCATAGGTAGCAATGAATATCCTAGTAAGAGGACCAGTGGAAGGGGAAGCCCTGGGTCCTGCTAAGACTGAACCCCCAGTGAACTAGTCTATGGGGGGAGGGCGGCAATGGGGGGAGGGTTGGGAGGGGAACACCCAAAAGGAAGGGGAGGGGGGAGGGGGATGTTTGCCCGGATACCGGGAAAGGGAATAACACTCGAAATGTATATAAGAAATACTCAAGTTAATAAAAAAAAAAAAAAGAAAAAGAAAAAAAAAGTGGGGTCTGGTGCAAGGAAATCTCTGTCTAGATTTTGCTATGTATTGTAGTGCTAAATGCTGGCCCTCCAGATCCTCATGTGTACCAAGTGATGCTATGTAGCCTTATTCCTTAATTTAAATCTGTTGGTTGATGAAGATGCCTACAGCCTATAGCTGGGCAGAGGAAAGGTAGGTGGGGCTTCAATTTCCAAGGCTGGGCATCTGAGGTAGAGACCATGTGCAGAGGGAGAGGAGAAGAGAAGAAGACACCAGGGGGTAAGTGGTCATGAGATCATGGCCATGAGGGTTGGCCAGTTGGAGTAGAGCATCCCAGGGGGAACACGGCAAGCGATATCTCAGGGTTATTGACAGGGAAGTAGACAAAATAGCATAGAGGGCTGATATCTGCCCAGCTCTAATGCTTCTAAGGCTTATCATAAATATAACGGTTCTGTATCTTTTATTTGGGAACTAAATGATCAAAGGTTAGTAAAAACTTCAAAAATAAAGATATCCTGTGAGGATATCTTTAAAGGGGACATCGAATGCCTGGTCACTTAAAGCTCCTCCTTACGTTTCCTGGCTGAGATGAGGTAAATTGGCCTCCTCTACCCCGTATTTCTGCCATTATGTGCCACAGACTTGAACAGCCTGGAAAGTGAACAAAAGACTCTTTGAAACCATGAGTCAAAGTAACAGTTTTCTATTATTAAATCGGTTACCACAGGTATTTGTAAAGTAATAAAATCTCATTAACCTATGGGTATTGACAGTGATATGAGAACCTCTTGGGAGAGCCAAAGTAGTTTAATAGTTCTTGTTAGCAACTGAATAGTATGGCAGAATTTAATAAGGTGCATATTCCCTGATCATTCAGAAATTATATATTAGAAATTCTCATTATAATAGAAATCTATGCAAGTACAACATTGCATGCAGTTCTAAAATATAATGTTTGCTTTTAGTAGTATAATATTGGCAGTAATTGAGGTATTTGAAATGATAAGTGAATCACAATAGATTGGTGTAAATAATACTACTATGTGTCTAATGATGAAGACTTTATATATCCGTATTTATATATAAGCATTTATTTATAAAGGAATATGTGAACGGAAACCTTTTGATTTCAAAAATGTGTGTTAAGTGTGGTCCCAGGAAGATGAATTTGTGTAAACAATGATTAACTTTGAATTGTAAGATTATATATGACTTTTAAAAAAGTAAGTAAATCAGTATTCTTATTTAAATAAAACAGGAATGCAATGACTTCTTATTGTCATTCTAAATTTGTTTTTTTTTACAGCAAATTGCATGCATTCTTAACTCATTCTAGGTTTCTGTTTTTGTTATTTTTTTTGTTTTTACCTTTATAATTACTCTAAACAACATAATCCCATCCATTTGTTGGCCCTGTAGATGTTGGGAAGAGATTACTATCAATCAAACATGTTGTCCTCAATTCTTTTCCAGGCTGACTATGTCTCTTTTAGCTTAGGTTCCCAGTTCTCAGGGGACCATTTTGAAATGACAGCTTTGATACCAATAAAGTTTCTTGTCTGTTATTTTCAACTTAAATTACTGCTCTTTCAATTTTCATGTATTTAATCTTTTGGAGACATGGGAAGGAATATTCTGAAATACAGAATCCATGTATAAATTTAGTTCCATGGGACTCTATCTTTCTTAAAGCTCATGACAATTTAGTGATTGGGTTAAATTTAGAGCATTTGAAATTTCTCACAGGAATATTCTTTATGGTAAATGTCATCTCTTTAGATTGAGGAATGAAGTCAGATTGGATTTGTATAATCACATTAGAATAAATTTTAAAGTGTAAAGAGATTTGAAGGTGATTCAAGCAAAATATAAATAGAGGCAGGCAGGAGGCTTCCCATGTTTCATTTCAAGTTCTAGAGTGTTGGAATGATTCTAGAAAGCATCTAAAATGGCCTACAAACTGCAACCTTTAGATACTTTCTAAAGATACTCAGATGCTTTGAGTTTTGCACTGTAAATGGAGACATTGCTCTGTCTTTCTTTAGATCCATATTATTAAGGGAATGATTAGATTTTACATGTGATGCTGTTCAGGACCCATCTTAAACAGGAAGTGACCAGTGGTCAATTTACCCAATTTACCTTTACCTGCTGTTGCAGTTTAAATAATTTTAGTGGATAGAGTCTTCTTCATTGTACACCTTCATCTCCTCCACTAGACCTTGGTACTTGAGTTTCACAAGTGAGATTCTTCTAAGTGTGATATACTTTAAATAATGAAATCTTTTAAGTCAGGGTCTAGGCAATTACTTACCTTCATTGCTTGAACTTGGTGACAGTTCATGATTGCTTATAGTCATGTGGTGGATAGGATTTTGATTTCTAAAGCCATATTTATTTGTAGGACAAACCAACATGGTTATACAACTCATCTAGCTAAATATGCAGCATTCGAAGAAGGAAATAGCTCACTTTAAAGGTTAAATTGCTGAGCTGGTTTCTCAGTGGATAAAAGTGTTTGCTGCCAACCCTAATGACCTAAGTCCAGCCTCCAGGACCCACGTGGTGGAAGGAAAGAACCAACTCCCACAAGCTGTCCTCTGGCTTCCACATGTGCATTGTATCATGTTTCTTACCATAAATGAATGAGTGAATAAATAGATAGATAGAAAAACAGATAAATGTAATCATTTAAAAAACTTTAGTTGTTGATGGTAAGAAACAGATTTAATGAAAAAATCTAGGAAAATATTCTATACATATTTCTGTATATAGAAAAGAAATATTTTCACAGTGCAGTGGGAATAAATATTTTTATAGATCTTGAGGTACAAATAGTCTTTCAGAAAGTTATGTGGAGTCTGTCAGAAAAGGAGCAGTTCAAATTACAGTCAAGTCAAGGAACCTCTTTCCCAAACAACTGATAGGAAAGCAGTGACTTATGGCCTTTTTCAGAGCATACACACAGACAATAATACATGTGAGGACATGCATACATTTGTACATGACAGACGCTTAATGTCTCAAAAGTAGGTAAGTATTATTTTTGGAGGATGTGAAAATTACATGACTAGGTAAAAGAAGATCGATCAAAGCAAGAAAGCTGGAGGAAGGAAAAGGTTGGGTGGCATGGTTGTGTGGTAATGTAGCCATGGTTATTAGCTGCAAGAGATTGTCTACCTTAGGGATTGTAGATGCTTTGCAAGAGATGGAGCCCATAGGAATACAATGAAAGATCTTAAGTTAATGAGGGCTGTAACCCTCCATTGAGTTCCTAGAGTATGACTTTCAACTTAAGAGAAACAAATCACAAAATCACTTTTGAAAAGTAAATGTTACATTTTCCTTCCTCTTGAGTGTCTGCAGATGCACCTCTGCTGTATCCTTGAAGTAGCCTGGACCTCACCTCAATGAATAACCCATGGTTAAGTTTGTAGCACATACAGTTGTAAAAGAGAAGATATAAGGCATAATAATGGGTTGGATCCATATCGTTGCCCATAAATTAGAAGAGGTTCTTTTTTTTTTTTATTAACTTGAGTATTTCTTATATACATTTCGAGTGTTATACCCTTTCCCGGGTTCCGGGCAAACATCCCCCTCCCCCCTCCCCTTCCTTATGGGTGTTCCCCTCCCCATCCTCCCCCCATTGCCGCCCTCCCCCCAACAATCAAGTTCACTGGGGGTTCAGTCTTAGCAGGAACCAGGGCTTCCCCTTCCACTGGTGCTCTTACTAGGATATTCATTGCTACCTATGAGGTCAGAGTCCAGGGTCAGTCCATGTATAGTCTTTAGGTAGTGGCTTAGTCCCTGGAAGCTCTGGTTGCTTGGCATTGTTGTTCATATGGGGTCTCGAGCCCCTTCAAGCTCTTCCAGTTCTTTCTCTGATTCCTTCAACGGGGGTCCTATTCTCAGTTCAGTGGTTTGCTGCTGACATTCGCCTCTGTGTTTGCTGTATTCTGGCTGTGTCTCTCAGGAGCGATCTACACCCGGCTCCTGTCAGCCTGCACTTCTTTGCTTCAACCATCTTGTCTAATTGGATGGCTGTAGATGTATGGGCCACATGTGGGGCAGGCTCTGAAGGGTGTCCTTCTGTCTCTGTTTTAATCTTTGCCTCTCTATTCCCTGCCAAGGGTATTCTTGTTCCCCTTTTAAAGAAGGAGTGAAGCATTCACATTTTGATCATCCGTCTTGAGTTTCATGTGTTCTAGGCATCTAGGGTAATTCAAGCATTTGGGCTAATAGCCACTTATCAATGAGTGCATACCATGTGTGTTTTTCTGTGATTGAGTTACCTCACTCAGGATGATATTTTCCAGTTCCAACCACTTGCCTACGAATTTCATAAAGTCATTGTTTTTGATAGCTGAGTAATATTCCATTGTGTAGATGTACCACATTTTCTGTATCCATTCCTCTTTGAAGGGCATCTGGGTTCTTTCCAGTTTCTGGCTCTTATAAATAAGGCTGCGATGAACATAGTGGAGCACGTGTCTTTTTTATATGTTGGGGCATCTTTTGGGTATATGCCCAAGAGAGGTATAGCTGGATCCTCAGGCAGTTCAATGTCCAATTTTCTGAGGAACCGCCAGACTGATTTCCAGAATGGTTGAACCAGTCTGCAATCCCACCAACAATGGAGGAGTGTTCCTCTTTCTCCACATCCTTGCCAGCATCTGCTGTCACCTGAGTTTTTTTCTTTTCTTTTTATTTTTTAAGATTTATTTATTTATATGTAAGTATATTGTAGCTGTCTTCACACACACCAGAAGAGGGCGTCAGATCCCATTACAGATGGTTGTGAGCCACCATGTGATTGCTGGGAATTGAACTCAGGACCTCTGGAAGAGCGGTCAGTGCGCTTAACCACTGAGCTATCTCTACAGCCCCCTGAGTTTTTGATCTTAGCCATTCTCACTGGTGTGAGGTGAAATCTCAGGGTTGTTTTGATTTGCATTTCCCTTATGACTAAAGATGTTGAACATTTCTTTAGGTGTTTCTCAGCCATTCGGCATTCCTCAGCTGTGAGTTCTTTGTTTAGCTCTGAACCCCATTTTTAATAGGGTTATTTGTCTCCCTGAGGTCTAACTTCTTGAGTTCTTTGTATATTTTAGATATAAGGCCTCTATCTGTTGTAGGATTGGTAAAGATCTTTTCCCAATCTGTTGGTTGCCATTTTGTCCTAACCACAGTGTCCTTTGCCTTACAGAAGCTTTGCAGTTTTATGAGATCCCATTTGTCGATTCTTGATCTTAGAGCATAAGCCATTGGTGTTTTCTTCAGGAAAATTTTTCCAGTGCCCATGTATTCGAAATGCTGCCCTAGTTTTTCTTCTATTAGTTTGAATGTATCTGGCTTGATGTGAAGGTCCTTGATCCACTTGGACTTAACCTTTGTACAGGGTGATAAGCATGGATCGATCTGCATTCTTCTACATGTTGACCTCCAGTTGAACCAACACCATTTGCTGAAAATGCTATCTGTTTTCCATTGGATGGTTTTGGCTCCTTTGTCAAAAATCAAGTGCCCATAGGTGTGTGGGTTCATTTCTGGGTCTTCAACTCTGTTCCATTGGTCTATCTGTCTGTCTCTGTACCAATACCATGCAGTTTTTATCACTATTGCTCTGTAATACTGCTTGAGTTCAGGGATTGTGATTCCCTCTCAGGTCCTTTTATTGTTGAGGATAGTTTTAGCTATCCTGGGTTTTTTGTTATTCCAGATGAATTTGCAAATTGTTCTGTCTAACTCTTTGAAGAATTGGATTGGTATTTTGATGGGGATTGCATTGAATCTGTAGATCACTTTTGGTAAAATGGCCATTTTTACTATATTAATCCTGCCAATCCATGAGTATGGGAGATCTTTCCATCTTCTGAGGTCTTCTATTTCTTTCTTCAGAGTCTTGAAGTTCTTATTGTACAAATCTTTTACTTGCTTGGTTAAAGTCACACCGAGGTACTTTATATTATTTGGGTCTATTATGAAGGGTGTCGTTTCCCTAATTTCTTTCTCGGCTTGTTTCTCTTTTGTATAGAGGAAGGCTACTGATTTATTTGAGTTAATTTTATACCCAGCCACTTTGCTGAAGTTGTTTATCAGCTTTAGTAGTTCTCTGGTGGAACTTTTGGGATCACTTAAATATACTATCATATCATCTGCAAATAGTGATATTTTGACTTCTTCTTTTCCAATCTGTATCCCCTTGATCTCCTTTTGTTGTCTGATTGCTCTGGCTAGAACTTCAAGAACTATATTGAATAAGTAGGGAGAGAGTAGGCAGCCTTGTCTAGTCCCTGATTTTAGTGGGATTGCTTCAAGTTTCTCTTCATTTAGTTTAAAGTTAGCAACTGGTTTGTTGTATATGGCTTTTCCTATGTTTAGGTATGGGCCTTGAATTCCTATTCTTTCCAGGACTTTTATCATGAAGGGGTGTTGAATTTTGTCAAATGCTTTCTCAGCATCTAATGAAATGATCATGTGGTTTTGTTCTTTCAGTTTGTTTATATAATGGATCACGTTGATGGTTTTCCGTATATTAAACCATCCCTGCATGCCTGGGATGAAGCCTACTTGATCATGGTGGATGATTGTTTTGATGTGCTCTTGGATTCAGTTTGCCAGAATTTTATTGAGTATTTTTGTGTCGATATTCATAAGGGAAATTGGTCTGAAGTTCTCTTTCTTTGTTGTGTCTTTGTGTGGTTTAGGTATAAGAGTAATTGTGGCTTCGTAGAAGGAATTCGGTAGTGCTCCATCTGTTTCAATTTTGTGGAATAGTTTGGATAATATTGGTATGAGGTCTTCTATGAAGGTCTGATAGAATTCTGCACTAAACCCATCTGGACCTGGGCTCTTTTTGGTTGGGAGACCTTTAATGACTGCTTCTATTTCCTTAGGAGTTATGGGGTTGTTTAACTGGTTTATCTGTTCTTGATTTAGCTTCGGTACCTGGTATCTGTCTAGGAAATTGTCCATTTCCTGTAGATTTTCAAGTTTGGTTGAATATAGGCTTTTATAGTAAGATCTGATGATTTTTTGAATTTCCTCTGAATTTGTAGTTATGTCTCCCTTTTCATTTCTGATTTTGTTAATTTGCACACACTCTCTGTGTCCTCTCGTTAGTCTGGCTAAGGGTTTATCTATCTTGTTGATTTTCTCAAAGAACCAACTTTTGGTTCTGTTGATACTTTCTATGGTCCTTTTTGTTTCTACTTGGTTGATTTCAGCTCTGAGTTTGATTATTTCCTGCCTTCTACTCCTCCTGGGTGTATTTGCTTCTTTTTGTTCTAGAGCTTTTAGGTGTGCTGTCAAGCTGGTGACATATGCTCTTTCCTATTTCTTTCTGTAGGCACTCAGCGCTATGAGTTTTCCTCTTAGCACAGCTTTCATTGTGTCCCATAAGTTTGGGCATGTTGTACCTTCATTTTCATTAAATTCTAAAAAGTTTTTAATTTCTTTCTTTATTTCTTCCTTGACTAGGTTATCATTGAGTAGAGCATTGTTCAATTTCCATGTATATGTGGGCATTCTTTCCTTATTGTTATTGAAGATCAGCTTAGGCCTTGGTGATCTGATAGCACGCATGGGATTATTTCTATCTTTCTGTACATGTTGAGGTCATTTTTTGACCAATTATATGGTCAATTTTGGAGAAAGTAGCATGAGGACCTGAGAAGAAGGTATATCCTTTTGCTTTAGGATAGAATGTTCTATAAATATCTGTTAAGTCCATTTGGCTCATGACTTCTCTTAGTCTGTCTACGTCTCTCTTTAATTTCTGTTTCCATGATCTGTCCATTGATAAGAGTGGGGTGTTGAAATCTCCTACTATTATTGTGTGATGTGCAATGTGTGTTTTGAGCTTTAGTAAGGTTTCTTTTACATATGTAGGTCCCCTTGTATTTGGGGCATAGATATTTAGGATTGAGAGTTCATCTTGGTGGATTTTTCCTTTGATGAATATGAAGTGTCCTTCCTTATCTTTTTTGATGAATTTATTTGAAAATTGATTTTATTTGATATTAGAATGGCTACTCCAGCTTGCTTCTTCTGACCATTTGCTTGGAAAGTTGTTTTCCATCCTTTCACTCTGAGGTAGTGTCTGTCTTTGTCTCTGAGGTGTGTTTCCTGTAGGCAGCAGAATGCAGGGTCTTCATTGCGTATCCAGTTTGTTAATCTATGTCTTTTTATTGGGGAGTTGAGGCCATTGATGTTGAGAGATATTAAGGAATAGTGATTATTGCTTCCTGTTATATTCATATTTGGATATGAGGGTATGTTTGTGTACTTTTCTTCTCTTTGTTTTGTTGCCAAGACGATTAGTTTCTTGCTTCTTCTAGGGTATAGCTTGCCTCCTTATGTTGGGCTTTACCATTTATTATCCTTTGTAGTGCTGGATTTGTAGAAAGATATTGTGTAAATTTGGTTTTGTCATGGAATATCTTGGTTTCTCCATCAATGTTAATTGAGAGTTTTGCAGGATACAGTAACCTGGGCTGGCATTTGTGTTCTCTTAGGTCTATATGACATCTGTCCAGGATCTTCTGGCTTTCATAGTTTCTGGCGAAAAGTCTGGTGTGATTCTGATAGGTCTGCCTTTATATGTTACTTGACCTTTTTTCCCGTACTGCTTTTAATATTCTTTCTTTATTTTGTGCGTTTGGTGTTTTGACTATTATGTGACGGGAGGTGTTTCTTTTCTGGTCCAATCTATTTGGAGTTCTGTAGGCTTCTTGTATGCCTGTGGGTATCTCTTTCTTTAGGTTAGGGGAGTTTTCTTCTATGACTTTGTTGAAGATATTTAGTGGTACTTTGAGCTGGGAGTCTTCACTCTCTTCTATACCTATTATTCTTAGGTTTGATCTTCTCATTGAGTCCTGGATTTCCTGTATGTTTTGGACCAGTAGTTTTTTCTGCTTTACATTATCTTTGACAGTTGAGTCAATGATTTCTATGGAATCTTCTGCTCCTGAGATTCTCTCTTCCATGTCTTGTATTCTGTTGGTGAAGCTTGTATCTACAGCTCCTTGTCTCTTCTTTTGGTTTTCTATATCCAGGTTTGTTTCCATGTGTTCTTTCTTGATTGCTTCTATTTCCATTTTTAATTCCTTCAACTGTTTGATTGTGTTTTCCTGGAATTCTCTCAGGGATTTTTGTGACTCCTCTCTATGGGCTTCTACTTGTTTATTTATGTTTTCCTGGAATTCTTTCAGGGTTTTTTGTGATTCCTCTCTGTAGGCTTCTACTTGTTTATTAATGTTTTCCTGTGTTTCTCTAAGGGAGTTCTTCACGTCTTTCTTGAAGTCCTCCAGCATCATGATCAAATATGATTTTGAAACTAGATCTTGCTTTTCTGGTGTGTTTGGATATTCCGTGTTTGTTTTGGTGGGAGAATTGGGCTCCAATTATGCCATGTAGTCTTGGTTTCTGTTGCTTGGGTTCCTGCGCTTGCCTCTCACCATCAGATTATCTCTAGTGTTACTTTGTTCTGCTATTTCTGACCGTGGCTAGACTGTCCTATAAGCCTGTGTGTCAGGAGTGCTGTAGACCTGTTTTCCTGTTTTCTTTCAGTCAGTTATGGGGACAGAGTGTTCTGCTTTCGGGCGTGTAGTTTTTCCTATCTACAGGCCTTCAGCTGTTCCTGTGGGCCTGTATCTGGAGTTCACCAGGCAGGTCACTTGCAGCAGAAAAGTTGGTCTAACCTGTGGTCCCGAGGCTCAAGTTTGCTCGTGGGGTGTTGCTTATAAGCTCTCTGTGGTGGCAGCAACCAGGAAGAGCTGTGCCGCCCTTTCCAGGAGCTTCCGTGCCTCAGGGTTCCAGATGGAGTTTGGTGTTTTCCTCTGGCGTCAGAGATGTGTGCAGAGTGCAGTCTCTTCTGGTTTCCCAGGCGTGTCTGCCTCCCTGAAGGTTTAGCTCTCCCTCCCACGGGATTTGGGTGCAGAGAACTGTTTATCAGGTAGGTCCCTTCAGGTTCTGGCAGTGTCTCAGGCGCAGGGGTCCTGCTGCTCCTGGGCCCTCCTCTACGGGAACCCAGTAGAAGAGGTTCTTGCTCTGCGCTTGTCTGATGTGTTATTGAGTATTCCTGAAAGAGACTCATCATTTGCCATTATAATAGATGTAATTATAACAGTTATCCTTATTGACTCTAGTTCTGACTCAAAACCTTGCAGACATCAAAGACATTTCAGACTAAGTGGACAAATAAAAAATACAACAACAAATAATCAGTAGACAAATAAACACATTTAATAGTGTATCAGGCTCTTTCAGAAGATATATATATATATATATGTACATATATATTATGTTCTACTAGGTTGTGTGATATTTAGTTATAACATTTACATTTTATCATATTTTCTTGATTAAAAACAAACACAGGTAGACATTTATTCCTTACTGTATGGTTTATAAATGAGCAACCGGATTTCAAATGAAGTCCTCCAATGTTCATTTTTTTCTAATAACAAAATACGATTGGCAATCAACTGCAACCTTATTTTCATTATCCCAAAAAACATAGTTACAAGTATCATTATACATACCACACAGACTATATTTAGCAATGTGTGTGTGTGTGTGTGTACATATATTCATGGAAAGCCATTCATGAAGAAAGAGGCCATGAGCAGGAAGTGAAGAGGAGTCTGTGGGAGGTGTTGGAGGGAGAAAAGGGAAGGGAAATGTTGTGACTATAAGTTCAAAAATATAAAACTCAAAAGTCTTCAGCTTCCTGTATTTTTTATGTTCACACTGGGGAACCAAGTCCTTCTCCATCTATCTCATACATCTGCATTGTACTCTCCTTCCTCAAGCCTGTAATATTTAACACATGCACAGTTTCATTAATCTTTTCACTAATTTCTCTTTCTCTGGTTTATCTCCCCTTTCAAGAAATAAATAAGAACTCCCATTTTACATTTCATTTTTTTCTACAACATATCAGAACCCAGGGCTGATACCAATCCAATGTTTTGACATTTAACATTCATCAAATATTTCTTGCCATTTATTAACTAATCTTTTCCAACTACCCCCTATTTACTGCCCATAGGAGGGATAAGGGGATAACCCAATTTAAGATCAGTTTCTGGCCTCAAAGAATTTAGAACTTAAGCAGAAAGTAAGGCTTGTGATTTTTAGGCTAAACATTTTTTATCCTCTGGAGGCAGCATGGACAAATGCTGGGAGGAGGTTTTGAGAGGGGAATAATGAGACAGAATGCTGATATAAGTCAGACTGAGACTCTATGGATTAAAGTTGACCCCCAGTAAAGATGCTATAATTTAAAGAGGACCCAAAACATAATTAATCCAAGGACAAAAATGTGCTGATTCAGGGGTCATGGATAGGAAGGTGTAGACCATGACTGCATTAGTGCCAGTCTAGGTAAGGATTATTTAGAAGAAGGACTCAGCCTCCCAGATCTGTATATGACCCT
Organism: Rattus norvegicus; assembly: GCF_021556685.1. NCBI lineage: Eukaryota > Metazoa > Chordata > Mammalia > Rodentia > Muridae > Rattus > Rattus norvegicus. Next base: position 65,299,893 of record NC_141537.1, read on the forward strand.
GGCCCAGATGTGGAAAAGAAGAAGATGCATCACCCTACCCCTCAAGGAGGCCTGGTGACTGAGGAGCGCAGGGCAACTGGAGTAGGGCGTGATAGCGTCATCTCTGTCTCTGGCTGTGACTGCTCTTGTCTTTCTCCCACAAAGAGTGACGCTTGCTATCTGCTTCACCGGTTTTGTTATCCTGTTTCCCACTATTTTCTTTTAATACTCCTGTCATCCCAGGGTTTGTGCCACACATTCCCAAAGGATCAGTGTGTTACAGACAATGAAATCTAAGAACAGGAAGTTTTACAGAAGTAAAGCATTGTAGTCTTGCCATGGAACATTCAAGAGAAAGAGTAATTCAAAACACAGTAGGTGTATGAAGTGACCTTTTCTTTCACATCAAAAACATGGCCAGATTGCCATTAAGTAGGTGTTGCATTAAGTAGGTGTCTGAGAAGATCTGTTGGTGGTCAAATATATTCTTCATTGGCTAATTTTCCTTCTGTGTAGCTCCTGTTGATGATATGATATAAGGAAGTTGAAATAGTTATACTACACTGGGTTTTCCTCAAAGGTAGCTCATGATAGAACTGTATCTTCCCCCACCCCAGCCACCTTGTGATTATCAAGACCCCACATTCCTCTCTCATATCTTCTTGTCTTTCATGGCTTCAGTGTTCATTTAAGTGGGTATTTGCCCAGTGAGACACTTTAGTATTTGAGACCATCCTGGTTCTGTGCATGTTATGTGAGTCCAAGAGGAATAGGAAGGAGACACAAACTTAATATTCACAAGATTAGTAAAAAATCTTCCTCTAGAAGCTGGGAAAAGGGATCATATTTCTTTATGAAAAATATAGATAGCACTTCATGGCTTACTTTGTGGGGAAAAAGAATAATGTGGCTTAGTGTGGTAAGAAGGAATTTAAATGCAGGAAGGATTAGTGGTGACCTATTGTTCACCATGACTTATCAATAAAATTAAGGACCTGGTAAAGGACTGTTGGTGATGAACAGTTGAGGATATGCCAGAGAGATGATAGCTCAGGTGTGGACCACAGAGTTCTGGAGATATTTGAGACCCTCTTAGGGTATGCACAATGTAAAAATGTTTTACTAATGATCATACAGTGCTATTTGCCTCTGTCACAGTGTTTACCTTTGTAATAATAGTGTAAAGTCAGTTGTTAACAAAGGACAGGCTTCTTGCTAGTGGCAACAAATTGAGCTAGTAGCTATAGCATTCTTTGTTGTCACCAAATATTAAAAACACAAAACCAGTGTCGTTTAGAATGTGTTACATGAAACAGTTCAGTCTTGTCACCATGACTGTGCAAATGAGTGACAAGCTGAGCTCGCCAAACTTTTCCTGGAAGTGTACCCGTTTTTACATGAAATGGTGACTATGTTTGTTCAGATTTCAATATTTAGTAATATTTTACTAAAAGGAGCAGGCGATCATGATACTCTGGTGGGTATCAGGCAACATCGATTGCAGCAGGTAAAAGAAAATTGATGTTCCAAAGAAAAATTCAAATTTTGGAAAACTTATTCCCAAATCATGAGAGTGATAACTCCCAGTATCTATAAGCAGTTGGAGCTGAGGTTGGGGAAATGCAGCAGTGGTGAGGAGTGCTTACTGTTCTCACAGAACACTTAAGTGCATTTGTTGTAGCTCTGGATTCAGGGGTTCCACTTCTCTTCTGGACACCAAAGGTTCTTATTCTCACAAATGTACATATCCTCCCTCACTGCACACAATTAAAAATAAAATAAATCCTGAAAAGACATTAGATCTGAGTTTTAAGCAATGATTTGAGGCCCATCAAATAGCTGTGGCAAAGGTGGGAATGGTAGAGTTGACAACTTAACGGAATCTGAAATCACCTGGAGACCAGCCAGTGGGTATCCTATAAGGAATTATTTTGAATATACTAGTTTATGTGGGACTACCCATTGTACTTGTGAGGAGGAACGCTTCCTGGGTAGGAAATCTTGGACTATATTAATTGGAGAAAGCAAGCAGAACACTGGCATCTATGGGATTATTGCTCTCTCTGACTTGGTGACAGAATCAGTTACTTCAGGTTCCGGTGGCCTTTGCTCTCTGCCCATAAAACCCATGTCTTGAACCGAAGCTAAAAATAATCCCTTTCCTCCCTCTTCTTGTCAGGGTATTTTATCACCTCAACAGGCAAGGAAACTAAGACAGATGGGTATGCATGCTGCTGAGTCAGGCTAGTGCACAGAGTCAGGGGACACTGGCCAATGCACACGCACACAGTGTGTGACGTCCTTGCCCACAGCAGCACTTTGAGTTTTACATTCACATCTTTCTATTCAGGAACACTGTATCTTTTGACTTTTACAAAGACGAAGGAAGGTGGGAGCCGATGCATAATTGCAGTCCCCCGTTTCCAGCTCAGGACGTTGAGACACTCAACTGTTTACAGTTGTGAAGGTGGGAAGACCAGTGTACTGTCCAGACCATTTTCTTTGTAGGTCAGAGGTTTTCTGGGCAAGAGTGCTTCTGAAAATGTGGGTTTTATTTGCTCTTACATTTTCTTGCAATGTCCGGAAAACTGTCTTCTTTCTTGCACACACAGCATCTTACGGACTCATAGCTCACCTGCTCCAGCTTTTCTAGTGTCCTCATTAATTTACCATGAGCTGTTGCAGAATAACCATTTCCCACTGCCCAGAAAAATCACTTCCTTCATGAAGCCACCCCGAGTGAGTATCAGCCATCAGTTGTCTCTTAGTGACCTGAAGATATTTTGTAGTATATTTTTTCTCATGTTTACTAATATTTTGTAATCTTATTTCATATATTTTGTCTTTCCCCGTCTATATTATAAGGATACCTGTGTCATATTAACATCTGTGAAATCAGTAAATTCATAAAAAATATATATTTGGGTGTGGAATGAATGATTATTTATAATCCTAGATTATAACATTTTGACCAATCATCATGAAAGAAGATGAACAAAAATGTTTGTGTTAAATCTTCTGTGTTTAATTTAGTCTCCTCCACCCCACATACTTCTGTATTTTTGCTTCCTACAGTGGCATTTCTGAAGTTTTCAATTATTCACTGAAGATTTGATTTGGTCCACGCATGTGTCATATAAATAATTTTGATTCTTCCCTACAGTGCATTGTGTCCATCAGAGACTCAGAAGCTGCTTGGGGATTAAGTGGAAGATGGACCTGGAAAAGGTGACTCAGACATTTAGTCAGGCAAAGCAGACATGGCCAGAGAGCAGATGCGCTAGGGAGAGGATGCTTTGCTGAGAGTGGAATTTTGACTACAGTAGAATGAAATGCTTGACAGATTTAATTGGGCTGACTGCTATCCTTTCATTAGGATGGCTGTCTTTGGTGAGCAAGCATTTTTACTCTCTCAGACCTGTTGGCATTAGACAGCTGGGCATTATTCAAGTTAGTGAACAGTTTGGCTTCATCTAATTCTTGTTGCGCTGTCAAAACACAACAATGACCTCCTTTTGGAAAATATGTAAACCACTTTCTAACAGTTGAACTTCTTTTTTATTTTTAAGTCAAGAGAGTGGGTTATGCATTCCATTTGCATCCAAGAAACTCTCCAGCAGGTTTTCTGTGTTATTTTCTAAGTTCATCTGGCTAGCGTCTCCCTTGGCGCAATAATACCATTGTATATAAGTACAGCCGGCCATTAATCTGGGGGTATTAGACATTCAAACATTCACTCCTCCAAACTATACACTAGATTGTCACTTGTCTGGATGACATTTAAGCAGTTTGCTTGGACAGCATGTCCCCAGCACAGCCTGAGAGGTGCATTTACGAAGGGCTTTGATTCTGGAGTTCACATAAAAATGAGCAAACTTCCTTCTCTCTTGAGATGTTTAGATTAAGTTTGATTGATTTTTTTAAAAATACATTAGCGTGACGGCAGCACTTAAAAGTGAATGAACTTCTTACAATTTTTTGAATAAAGTGGGTTGCATTGGGGGGGTTTGTTTTTTTAAAGCTTTGGAAGGGTGAAATGCCAAGGAGTTGGGTTTTTTTTTTTTCAACATAGAGAATGGACAGCATTCTTGAAACAGATTTATAATTTATGTTGCCAAAGTTTGAACAGATATTAACTTGCTTCTGGGAAGGAGGCTTTTTACTTTGATGGACTCCAACTGATCAGCATTTTCATAGGATACAGTTAGAAACATATGTCTTGTCTGGCTAATGTAACTTTATTGACTTAAAACTTAGAAATCAATAGAGTTTGGAGGCAGAGAGGGGATGGTGGGAGTTCCATTTGTGAATATGATGTATGCATCCTGCCTGGGCCATGGCTCTCAAGATGTGGTCCTTGGACCATCAGCATTAGTCTCAGGGCTTACGGATGTGGTGTTGAACATTAGCGTCTCTTACAGAGGACAATGCTGCTTTCATAGAGTATTTAGAAAGTATTCAACCTCAAACTGTCTACCAACCAGCTCTTGGTTAAAGGCTTGACAGGGAAGGAAGACTGTGTAAAGCACAATGTTTCCACTCATTCCTCAGGGCAGTTGTCACCTCTGTCCAGGAATGAAGAACACACAGTTAAGTCTTTCATGCCATACTCTTCTCTGAACAACCACTTTTATTAGATTAAATTTAAATGTTGTGCCTTTGGTTTTGTTTGCACTTGGTAGGCAGTTTTTGTCTGAAGTGCGATGTCCCTTTCTTGTGCAAGGTCTCATTTGACAAGCATATTTAGACATTCTTTTCTCTTTTCCTGACTTACTGTATCTATCTCTTTTTGCCCTCACAACTGCTTTACTTTCTTTAGAAAACTTGACATATTCAACAAGCTGAAATTTTTGTCTCTGGGGAGATAGAAAGAAAAATGGAATGAACTATTATAATTGTATAAAGCCTCATGTCTCACAGTTTGTTTTCTCCTATATATCTCATATTTAAATTTATATATCCTATATATATATTCCTCTGTGTATCTTTGTTATGTTATTATTTCAGAGGTTTTTGTACATGTAGATTTTATTTTAAGGCATTGTAAATCCCTTCTGCAAAATAGGTTGTATGTGCAAGCCATTATGGACAGACTAGGAAAGGGCTATTCTGGGGGGCCAGTGGATAACAATTCCATAAATCAGAAAAGCGCAAAAGAGAAATTATATATCCAATTATTATTTTACTTCCAGGGTAACTTTTGTTTCCAGTCAAATAAGTGGTCACTCAACAAGTCTTGGCCACATAATAAAATTTTCCTCTGAAGATTTAGACTGTGAGCAGTGTTGAAAATAGATATTGGCAAGTTGGTTTCAACGTGTTTTATGTGGGGTTCTCATGTAAAGAGTATGAAGGATGAACTGGGGAGATATCTCAGTCAGTGAGGTGCTTCCTGGAAAGCACAATGTCTTGAGTTCCACCCAGAGGACCCGTGTAAAAACAAAGCTAGCTTTTGTAATACACATATGACCTCAGATCTGGGGAGACAGGGGCAGGCAGATACCTCAGGCTTGCTGTAGAAAGTCTATCCTGCTTGGGTCATTGTAGTCAAGTGAGAGACACCATCTCACTAAAGTAGTTTCTGGAGTCTGAAGAATGATACCCAGAGGTTGTCCAAGCACACATACATACGAATTAATATCTTCCTATAGCAAATTAACACATGATAAAAGTACAAAATTAAAATCAGGTTAAATATTAGCATTAAAACAGAAAAACATTGAGGGTCTTGGAAACATTAGTTTCTCAAGGGAAATTTGGTGAAAGGATGTAGACAACTGGAATCTTTGACCTTCTAAAATAGTATGAGGTGAGATTACAGTAGGTAGAACGGAACTTATAAGAGAAATTATCATTGAATTTAAGACCTGTTTTATATACAGCCTTTCAAAATTACATTATTTCCTGTATATGCTTGCTCTCTCTCACATACACACACACATTTTTGTATACATATGTGTACATACAGATGCTTTCAGCCTTGAAATAATCTAGGTAACAATATAAAATAAATTAAAAACAAAAAACATAGAACTACAGAATTGAAATTCCCCTGAATGTTCTTTTATTCTACTTTGTCTCTGTCTAAAAACAATGGATTAAAATGAATTAGATAATGTGGTGGTTTGAATAGGAATGGCCTTCATAGAGTTATGAGCTTGAATGCTTGACCCATAGGGAGTGGCACTATTTGAAGGTGTGGTTCTGTGGGAGCAAGTGTGCCAATGTGGAGGTGGACTTTGAAGTGTCAGATACTCAAGCTGTGCCCAGTATGACACACAGTCTCCTTCTGTTGCCTGTGGATCAAGTCATAGAACTCTTAGTTCCTTCTCTAGCACCATGTTTGTCTGCATACCGCCATGTTTCCTGTCACAACAATAATGGACTAAGTTTCTGAAACTGTAAGCCAGCCCCAATTAACGGTTTTCCTTTATAGGAGTTGTTGTGGTCATGGTGTCTTTTCACAGGAATAAAATCCTAACCAAGACACACAAGAAATAGTAAATAAGAAAATAAAATAAAAATATAACAGACACCTTCATACTCATTGCTTTAGCAATTGGCTTCTAGAAAGTGATCCTGAAATTCTCCTCTCTATTTCTGTTTGAATTGCTCTCTGAATAGTTCTGAATAGTTCTTCCTGGGCAAAACACCTACAGCTGAGGTCCTTTGCTCTAGACCTAGAGAGTTTTTTCTATTACTTTAATTTTCAAGACACGGACTCGTAATTTATAAGTCTCAAGTCATCTAATGATTGTAATTTTAGATTGTATATTAAACTAAAGATTTTTGTCATTTTTATTTTTTATTTTTGAATTTTGTAACCACCCCCCACCTCTGCCCAGGCACATACCATGTTCCTTTAATGTTATCTTTCTTTCATTTGTTTAAACTGAGCCGATTTCATGTACACAAAGTTGCAAATTTCATGATACAAGTCATAGAATTCAAAAGTAAAAGTCATGGGAAGATGACAGCTGGTAACTACTTGCGACATGATGGGGACTGACTTCAATCTCCGGAATCCAGGTGAAAATGGCAGACACCACGGCACGCATACAACCCCAGTGCTGGGGGGAAGAGAAGGAGGATCCCGGGGCTGCTAGCCAGCAGTGCAGCCTAGTAGGGAAGCTCCAGACCAAGGCAAGAAGCTTCCTCAAAAGGAGGTAGACTGCATTTCTGAGGGATAGCCCCTGAGGTCAGCCTCTGTTCCAAGCACATGCTGCATGCATATGGGCATGTGCACCTGGATGTACACTCCGATGTGCATATATGCACACACACATGTTTAAAAATAATTATTTGGCTAATGCTAAGTTACTTTAGAACAGCCGTAGAAAACATCTTTCATCATGAAGAATGTGAAAAAGCTACATATGAGTAATTACCCGGTTCCTAGAACATTTGCCTTTGGGATGCAGTTGGATTGATCATTCCTGCTGATACTTTGCTTTCTTGGATCCATCTATTTCTTCCTCGGAAGTGGCAAGGTGAAAGAAGCTGCATTTACTTCTACGATGAACCGTCTCCTCGGTTAGGAATATTTTCGTTGCTGGACACTGGTGTGAAATCGGAAGTTTAAAAGAGTAATAATGATCATTCTCATCTTTTTGTTTTTTCTTCCAGAAACTGTCTGGAGTAACCAGAACAGGATAGGCTGTGCATGTCCCTTCAGGACCCAGGGTTCCCAGCTTTAGTTGTTCTGCTTTTAGTTCTTGGTTATGTAGTTAAAGAGGGCCTTGCAGTCCAATATGGCTGCCGCAGCTTGAAGCATCATATCCGCCATCTTCTGAGTCGTGATTAGAAAAGTAAGGCAAGAAGCCCGGTAGCCCTGTCAATTAAGTCTTTTAAGGCTTTCATACAAAGCCTTGAGACAGGAGAGAACTCCCTTTAAGAGTAAGGGTGGGCCCATGGTCCATCACAAACCGGAAATGCAGCCCCTTCCCTGAAAGGTCACGTAGTAACTCTCAAGTTGGTCTGAGACTCATACTGGCTTGGACCATGTTGCACTAAGAAGTGAGTCAGCTCTGAGAAAACGTATTACTTCAGTCTCCATACAATTACCTCAGTCTCTATACAATTATTGCAGTGTCCCTACAAGCCCGCTAGGCAGAGCTCCTTCCTCGGAGCTCTCGCCCTGCCTCAACATTTTCCTCACATTTCCTACTAATTCTACTGATGCTGCTTATTTCTCTTCTCTGCCTTTCTACTCTTCTCCGGTGTGAGATGATGAAAGCAGGAAACCTCCAGCTCAGGGTTGCTTAGGTAGCGTTCAGAAGCTCTAGCTTTCTCGTACAATACATCCTAAAGATTTCCCTTTCCTCCATTCCTCCCAGCACCTCCTATCTGCTCCAGATTCACTCCTCCTCAGTTTCCCTTCAGAAAAAGAGCAAGCCTCCCAGGGATATCAACTGGACATGATATAACAAGGTACAATAATACTAAGCACAAACCCTTATATTAGGGTTGGCAACCCAGTAGGAGGGAAATGTTCCTAGAGCAGGCAATGGAGCCAGAGACATACCCACTCATACTCTTAGGAGACTCACAGAATCACCAAGCTAACAACTATAACATGTATGCAGAAGAGCTAACACAGACCCATGCAGGTTCTGATTGCTGATTCAGTCTGTGAGCCACTATAAGCTCTGCTTAGTTGACTCTGTGTCCTTAATTCCACTGGTTGCTACAATTCTTCCTTCCCCTCTTCCACCAGGTTCCCAGGCTCCAAGCAGAGGAACCCAATGGAGATCTTCAGTTTGAACTCTCTCTCCACCTAATGTTTGGCTGTGGGTCTCTGCCTCTGCTCCCATCATCTACAGAGGAAGTATCTCTGATGATGATTTAACAAGGCACCCATCTATGAGTATAGCAGACTATCATTAGGAATCATTTTATTGATTTTTTTCCAAATACAGGATTTTTCTATGTAGCCCTGGTTGTTTTGGAACTTACTTTGCAGACCATGCTGGCCTCAAACTCAAAGACCAGCTTGCCTCTGCCTCCTAAGTGCTAAGATTAAAGGGGTGTGCCAGCATTCCTGGATTGATTTTTTTTTTTTTAAAAATCCGATGTTTCTGTGGTATCCAGCTTCAGTTCCCGGTAGTCCAGGAAGTGATGGGCATGGGCTCTCTCTTGTGGAGTGGGGCTCAAATTAGATCAGTCATTGGTTGGCCAATCCCACAACTTCTGCAACTCCATTGCCCTAGCACGTCTTGCAGGCAGCATAGACTGTAGTCAGGGGCTTTATGTCTAGGTTAGTGTCTCAGCCTCACCACTGAAAGTTCCCTGGTTACTGCAGATGGCTGTTCATGCAACGCTGGTTGCAGATAAGAGTGGAAATGGTGAAAATGATGTGTGTGCGTGTGTGTGTGTGTGTGTGTGTGTGTGTGTGTGTGTGTGTGTGTGGTGTTTGTGTGTTCATTTCCTTGTTGGATGGTATCTAGTTTCTTCTGAATCAAAATGGGGAAGGAAAGCAGAGGAGGGGAGTCCTGAGTAGATGACCAGGAAATGCTTCCTGTGCTTCTTCAGAGACTACCTCCATCACTGAGATCTCTCAGCTGAAACTCCCAAGAGAGCCAATGAACTTTCTGTTTGTTATTTAATCAAACAATACGTCATTTCTCCCTCCATATCTATCTCTCTTTTCCTTCTCTCCATTTTATCTCCCTTTCTCTTTCTTTCTTTGTTCCTCTCTCCTTTCTCCTCCCAATCCCATGCTCTCTCCGAAACTCTTATTTTCTAGGGAGGGTGGGTATATTTCTATACAAATTTTGAGAATGCAGACAAGTCTCTATGTAGCCAAGTATCTCTTATTTTATTTTTCCCAACAAGCGCTACCTTTTCCTTTTTTAGAGTTTCTAGGTAGGAGCCAAATGCCAGCCAACCAGCCTTCTTAAATACTGTTCAAGTGTGAAGCAACCATTGGGGCCATTGTCCCTGATGAGAAACTATTCACCAACCAGTCCTGTCACTGAATAAATGAAAATTTTAGAGAAAAATGTTTCATTCTTCTAGCATTCTTTGTTTTCAGTGTACATGTATTATTTATTTAAGAAAAATTTAGGGTTGGGGATTTAGCTCAGTGGTAGAGCGCTTGCTACCACTGGGTTCGGTCCCCAGCTCCGAAAAAAAAAGAAAAGAAAAAAAAGAAAAATTTAAATATTCATTATTGATTGTTTTAAAATACATGAAAACACACAGATACAGACATATTTAAAATGTTTAAAATGATGCAGGATCCTAAGGCAATATAAATATATACTTTACTACATTGTTCAATGCAACATAATCATAGATAACTTCAGAAAAGAGAGATAGCTAGAAGAATATCATAAAGAAAGAAGTCAGGAATCTAACTACATTTAAAAGTGTTTAAGTAGCCCATATTGCATTTGTACATATTTGTGGCTATAACAGAGAATGAAAGAGGCCATGGATTTGAGAGTGGGTAGGGAGGGCTAAGTGGAAAGCATTGGAGGGAGAAAAGGAAAGGGGGTAGATACACACAAAACTGCTGGTCACGTCCTAGAATGTGTTAGCCGTGGGAACTTTGGCAAGTGGCTTATTCCTGCGAGGTGATAGTGGTATTCTGTCAAACTGTACTGCTCCCACCAGACATAAACACAACAGTCCTATTTTTGGAAATTTCTAGTTACATGACCCATGACATGCCCACTTTTGCTTCTCTTTACTTTGTAGTCCCCAAAATACATCAGCTCTGTTAGATTTGCTTGATTTTGTATCACTTTGCCCAGGTGGAGGAGAAACACACACACACACACACACACACACACACACACACACACACACACACACACACACACACACAGGAGGGGAAACTTGTTGGCAACGCTCTGCAGTGGTGCCTGCCATTTCCAGACCTGGAGTTATGAGCTAAATTTTAAATTTCAGATTTTTTTCTTATAGCCTTTGACCTGGACGTGATCTGTATTCCTTACTTTTAAAATGTAGCCTTCTGATTTTTACTATGTACGAGGAGGCTTAAATTAGACAGAAAAGGGGCACAAGAATCCATGATCGGGACCCTAATCTTTGCATACTGGAAAAATAAATCAATTATTCTCCCCTCTGGTTCTATCTTCAGATGACCTCCTATCTTGAGAGACTCAGAGCTGGTACAAGGGGACCATTTCATATTTGCCACCATCTGACCTTCTGTAAACCTATGTCAAAGCTTGGGACTGGAGAGTCTGTTAGCAACAATGGGACACTGGCCTTTTAAGTTGTTGAGGTTTGTTCTTGAGAAAATGCATTCAAACCAGCTTTCTGATCCTTAGGTACCCAGTAAGCTCTCAGTTCTTTGCAGTTGGAAACATAAGGCCATCACACGCTAGTCCGTTAAGCCAAGACTGTCTTTTACACAATTCATATTTTAAACTTTGAAGAGGCTCACAACTGAGCCTTCACAAACAGTAGCTGTTTACTTTCTTTCCACTAAAATAATCACAGCGAATACCCCCTCTGAGAATGTATATTTTCGGATGCCAGGTAATCAAAGCTTAGTCGTACTCAGGGACTTTTTCAGAACCAAATGGAAAATAATTGCTTTAAAGTACCTACTTGTGAGGGTTTCTGCTCATCACTGTAATTGCCAGAAGCCACTGTCTTTCTGCCACAATAAATTCCCAACAATTCATTAGCTGCTATTGGGGGCACGAAACAGATCATCTTGTTAACACTAACTTTGATTCTTAAAATACCGCTACCTGATATTTTTCGTGTTGGAATTACAGGTTGAACATAAGCTAAAATAATAAGTGCCCATGTCCTACTTTAAGGAGTAGAGCAGGTAGTTGAAGGATAAAACTAAGACCCAGGCAGCCTTGCAGGATTTAGCTATGAGTTCTCAGTGTGAGTATTTACTCTGGGAGCATATTTATGATGTCCTCTTTGTCAGAGACATTTAATTTCTTGACTCTAAGCCTTTGCATGCGGAACACAGCAGTTGGCCATTAATCCCTAGGATGTGGTAGCAAGCTCTTCAGTCCTCTCCAGTGCTACAGGCATAGAATGATTGCTGGGAAAAAAAATCTTCCTTGGTGAAAAAACATGTCAAGGACTTCCTAATTTGACTTTGCATACTCCCTAGATTGATGAGTTTACATCTCAAACCTACTTTGAAGGCTTTTCTGATTTACTAGTTTTTCAGCATGTTGGGAATACATCTAATCATTATCTTTGCTAAAAATGATTTGTAAATTGACTACTGGCATCTCTTGCCTTACTGGGATTCTGTAAGCTTACTTAGGGGTCAACCTTTCATTTTCTAAGGTCAATAGTTTTCGTATCTGGTGCATACAAACACACTAGGAATGGGTGAATCATTGAGGACGTGCCCAGTGAGGACGTCCACACTGTGGAGCATCTCTTTCTTGTACAATTTTAACTGTCTTAGCCAATCACGGAGCCCATCCTCTAGCTTTGGTACTTATTATTGTCAAAAATAAAGAATAAATAAAAAACATTAAAACTGCATATATGTCTTTATGGTGGCCAGAGGTCAATGTCAGGTTTTGCCACCATTATTTTTTTAAAGCAGGATCTTTCATTGGCTTGGAAATCAAGTAGCTTAGGCTTGCTGGCCACTGAATCCCTGAGATTTATTTGTCTCTGCCTGTCCAGCGAAGGAATTAGTATCATGGGGCACAGCAACTGGCCTTTATGTGGGTACCATGAATTGAACTCAGGTTCTCATGTTTATACTACAAGCATTTAACTAACAACAATCTACCTCTTCTGTTTCTGTAGGTTTTTTTAAAAATCATATTCAAATAGTATTTACTAGAAGATAAATGAAGCAACTGAGAGGTCAATTACTTTAGGTGAGTTCATCCTAACAAAACAGAACATAGAAGATCCAAGGGGGTGGGAGATAAACCTATGAAAGGCTACCAAGAGTTCAAAGAGGTAAGGTGATCTGTGTATCCAGTATGGATGGATCAAGCTGGCAACACACAGGAGAGTTTGGCTTGGGCCAAAACTATGTGGCAATATTCACTTAGACCTTAGCAAATTAACATCCAGTGACAGAACACTGGGAAATCAGGACAGATAATTCACGAGCCTGTAGTTATCGCTGTGAGCGGGGTCTCACTTCACAGCCAAGCTAGCCTACTGGCTGGGTCTAATAATCTGTTCAGCAGGCCACAGAGGCATCCTACATTCAGCATAGTACCAGTGATTTGTAAAACTACACTGGATGCAAAAGAAGCATTTCTTACAAACAAACCAACAAACAAAAATAGTGGGCACTTCTGGCTGGGGGTTGGGAGGACAGTAGTAACCTAGTTTCTGAGCTGAATAGGGGGAAAAAATCACAAACTGCTTAATTTTTCAATGCTGGGTCATTTCTTAAATAAATAACCAAATAAAAGTATACCTATTAATGTCTTTCAGAGTTAAACCAGGGCAGTTTTCAGCTGTGTGGATGAATAACCTTAATTTCTATTAATATCATCCACATCTGCCCTGTAGTGGAAGATCTAGGTGTATTGCCATGCAAATTTAAATTGATAGAAGGCTTACCATGAAAAATTTGTAATTTTAAATATTTTCAAAACTAGAGCTCAATAATCAAGATGGTACAGCATATTCTGCTGCAATGGTTTGACCTAGCAAAAGTTTTGTTAATGTAAGTAAGGGATGGTGGGAGAGAGTAAATATCTGACTATATGCAATATCTGTCTTTTACCCTTAAAATATCAAAAGAATTTGGAAGCAAAAATAATTGCCATGGAGCTATGGGGCAACCGTCTGTAGTTTCCATGCATGGTGGATGTATGTCAAATTCGGAAGAAGCAGGAAAGCTTTTGCTTACATTGAAGGTCCTATAAATGTTTGCTGGCTAATGTTGGGTTGGGCTCGTAAGTCAAACTGACCTTACAGACACACTACCCAAGTTCCCACTTCCATTTTCTGAGCCAAGCGTTGAGTGTTGCATTTATTTTAATTGTCTCTGTGACATCATGGAGGCACTTGATGACTCCATGATGTTGGAACAGAGTGATTAGGATCAGTTATGGTTTGAATTGGGAAATTCCCCTATAGGCTCACCCTCTTCCTCAACTGATGCAACTATTTTAGAAGACTATGGGATCTTCAGGAGATGGGGCACATCAGATGTATGTCCATCACAGGGATCGGCCTTTGTAGGTTGTGGCCTGATATCGGTTGTGGCATAATCTCTGCTTCTTGCTCTGTGAAGATCCTTTGTCATGAGGTGAAGAATTTCACATGACTCCATTCTGAATGCTGCCATACTTTCCCATTGTGTTGGGATGAGCCCCCGAAACCGTGAGCCAAAATAAATCTTTTTTTCATTAGGTTGTTTCTGTCAGTGATGGGATCAAAATGACATGAAAGTCAGTTGGGATCCAAATTTGTCCCAGCCATTCATTTTCACTTTCAATCCTGCTCCTGCACTGACATCTTACTCTAATAAAACTTAGTTCTCCTTAAGCTGTAATGAACCCACTGCTTAATGTAGTCTTTGAATTTACTGTGAAACATCTGGGGTATTGAGGATAGCTTACATACGACTTGGGGGATAGCAGCCAAGAAACTGAGACAGAGAATCTTTGAGTCTTAATTTTTTATTTAAAGTGAAAAATGGAAAGAGAAAACCTTTGGTGTTCAGAATGAAAATCAAACTCAAATAGTTTGCTGAGACCCTCTTTAGGGTCACATATCAGATGGCCTGCAGATCAGATAATTTTGTTACAATTCATAAAAGTAGCAAAATTGCAGTTATAAAGTAGCAGTGAAAAAATTTTATTATTGAGGGTCACCCCAACATGAGGAACTGTATTAAAGAATTTCAATATTAGGAAGGTTAAGTGATCATAGACAATATTTGATGGACTGTTAAGTATGAAATTTAGTGTCCCTATATTAGGTTGTGTCTTTTTTTTTTTTTTTTTGGTTTTTTTTTTTCCGGAGCTGGGGACCGAACCCAGGGCCTTGCGCTTCTTAGGCAAGCGCTCTACCACTGAGCTAAATCCCCAACCCCTCTTGTAGATTTTTTAAGAAAGAAATAATGTATCCACTATACCATGTACAACAGCACAACCATTAACAACTGAGCCTAAGAGAAACACACTGAAACATGAGAGAATTTTGAGAATATCTGTCGTCCATATAATCCACGTGTGTTTTTATTCAGTGTATATTCAACAGTAATGAACGAATAAAGTGTGTCTAAATGCATTTATTGCATAGGGCCTTCTCAATTTTACAGAATAAAAATTTAAGTAATAAGGACATAGTATATTATACATTAAGGGGACATGATTTTTGTTTGCTTGTTTGTTTTGTTTTGTTTTTGAATTGGTACATTAAAAAAATTAGGTTTCTTGTCATCCATGGTGTCAGATTGTCAGGTTCAAGGACATCTAGTATATTAGTCAAAAAAATTCTGTAAGTAGTGGTCTTTATTTTAAGGTTTACCCAGCATTCAAACTTGAAAAATCAGTAACTTCAATGCACCAAGCCTAACATCTAATTGACTGACAAAATAAATCATAGGAGAACAAGTTAATATGGGGCTGGTAGCTACAGCAAGAAGAGCTGACACTCATCCTGGCAGAAGGATTGTCTCCAACTTTTAGTTAACAGGCCTTTAGTGCACCCATTCTGTAAGTGACACACTGCACCGGCTTGATCCAGTTGCCTGGAGACTGATTGAGCCTTGATCCTGTTGGAGTTGACCTGATGAGAAAAATAGGCCATTCCCAATTGTTAACTAACCTTACCATCGTTCTTTCTTTAGAGGAAGGACACGGTTATTTATAGACCCTATTAATTTAGCTTAAATGATTCCAGCTACTGGCTATGTGTAATCAGCTTTCCCCCTTTCTGCTTAGAATTGGCTGAAAACACATTGGATAAGAGATTATAAAAATATATCACTTAAGAGCACCCATAGCTGCCTCTAATGTCATCATGCGAGTTCAGTTACCAGACCACATCAAAAAATAGGCTGCCTCCCTCCTCTGGGCTGGAAGATCAGATTGATCACTGGTGCTTAAAACATGTGGACAAGGAAAGGCTCTTAACTGAGAAGAGCCCCCTGATGTCACATCAAATGGAAGTGGAGTGTCCTCTTCTGTATTTTCAAGCTCACGAAGCTAATTCGCAGTAGGCGATCTTTAAAAAGGATTCCAGGGAGATGCCCATCAAAGATTAGGGAAGGGATTATTTGTGGACACCACTGAAGGATTTAGTCTCTCCCTGGGTAACTAGCCTTCTGGTTAATGAACTGTCCATTTTGTGATTTAATGGGCCAGGCTGTTCTATAATAGCAATGGGAGGTTGTTGGCTTGCAGAACCCTAAAGAGAGAATTGACAGAGAGAATTTGGGGCACTTCCTCTTTGACAGCGGGGCCAATCCAGAGCTGCTTTGTCATTAACCTGGTTGGACCTTGGGGACAATGCTTGGGATGGACTCACATCACTGTGGCTAGAAGTATCTGTGTGGCACCATTCTAGGCCTCTACTGGGGAGAAGTGGAAGGGGACTGTAGTTATTTTTTTGTTTGTTTCAAAATAGTTTGATAAATAGCACGAAACATCTCTGTGTGTGTGTGTGTGTGTGTGTGTGTGTGTGTGTGTGTGTGTGTGTGTGTTTAAGTCATAGAAGTAGAAAGGGAACCATGAAAGGGGAAGAGAGGATCCTAACTAAGGGAAGGAGTAATAAAAGAAAATCAAGGATAATAGCACTCATGGGACATGCATGAGGATCAACAGAAACATGGTGTAGAGGGAAATACCTTCACCTTGTGTGCTAACTCACTGACTGACAACCAATGCTAGGAAACAGGAAAACACAATGCTATCAAGTTTCCACCCATGGGCTTAAGCTGAGCTGAGAGTTCCATTTTAAAGAAAATGGGTTCTTTCCAGCTTCTGGCTATAATAAATAAGGCTGCTATGAACATAGTGGAGCATGTGTCCTTGTCACATGTTGGAACTTTTTTTGGGTATATGTTTAGGAGTGGTATGACTGGGTCCTTAGGTAGCACTATGTCCAATTTTCTGAGGAACCACCAGACTGATTTCTAGAGTGGTTGTACCAGTTTACAATCCTACCAACAATGGAGGAGTGTTCCTCTTTCTCCACATCCTTGCCAGCATCTGTTGTCAACTAAGTTTTTGATCGTAGCCATTTTGACTGGTGTGAGGTGGAATCTCAGTGTTGCTTTGATTTGCATTTCCCTGATGACTAAGGATATTGAACATTTCTTTAGGGGTTTCTCCACCATTCAATAATCCTCAGTTGAGAATTCTTTGTTTAGCTCTGTACCCCATTTTTAATAGGGTTATTTGGTTCCCTGTAGTCTAACTTCTTGAGTTCTTTGTATATATTGGATATTAGCCCTCTATCAGAAATAGGTTTGGTAAAGATCTTTTCCCAATTTGTTGGTTGTCATTTTTGTCCTACTGACAATGTCCTTTGCCTTACAGAAACGTTTCAGTTTTATGAGGTCTCATTTGACAATACTTGATCTTAGAGCATAAGGCATTGGTCTTCTGTTTAGGAAATTTTCCTTCAGCAAAGGAATGGATACAGAAAATGTGGTACATTTGCACAATGGAATAGCACTCAGCTATTAAAAATAATGACTTCATGAAATTCTTAGGTAAATGGATGGAACTAGAAAATATCATCCTGAATGAGGTAATCCAGTCACAAAAGAACACATATGATATGTACTCACTGAAAAGTGGTTATTAGACCAAACACTCAGAATACACAAGATACAATTCACAGAACATATGAAACTCAGTAGGAAGGAAGATCAAAATGTGATGCTTTGGTCCTTCTTAGAAGGGAGAGCAAAATACTCTCTGGAGGAAATACAGAGATAAAGAATAGACAAGAGAATGAAGGAAAGGCCAACTAGAGATTGACCCACATGGGGATCCATCCCATATGCAGCCACCAAACCCAGTCACTATCGCTGATGCCAAGAAGTACTTGCTGACAGGAGCCTGATATGGATGTCTCCTGAGAGGCTCTGCCAGATCCTTACTGATATAGATCATGATGCTTGCAGGTAGCCATCAGAATGAGCATAGGGACCCCAATGGAGGAGTTAGCGATAGGACTGAAGGAGCTGAAGGGGTTTGCAACCCCATAGGAAGAACAACAATATCAACCAACCAGATCCCCCAGCGCTCCCAGGGACTAAAACACCAACCAAAGTGTACATATGGAGGGACCCATGGCTCTAGCCACATATGTAGCAGAGGATGGCCTTGTCAGGCATCAATGGAAGGAGAGGCTCTTGGTCCTATGCCCCAGTGTAGATAGGGGAATGCCGATGTGTTTAAATGGGAGTTGGTGGGTGGGTGGGAGAGCATCCTCATAGAAGCAAGGGGAGGGGAAATGGGAGAGGGAGGAACCTTGAAAGTGGATAACATTTGAAATGTAAATAAAGAAAATATCCAATAAATAAAAAGGGGAAAAAAAGAAAATGGGGCATCAGTGTGACTCGTAGGTTTAAGAGGAAATGGTCAATACTAGTTATGCCTGTGAGGACTGTGCACTGGTCTGTGCCAGGTGCCGTTCTCAGCACTAAGAACACCAAATCCCTCCCCATTTGGGACTTGTGTTGAAGTTCAATGCTGAAAGGTTACTTCTTTTTAGGGTTTTATACACTTCCCTTTCTGGTAGAATTCTGTTTTAATTTTGGGCTAATTTATCACCATAAACATTATTTTTTAAATGTATGGTAACTTTTTGGCTGAAACATAAAACATAAAGTTGTACATTGGTAAAGTGCCAGTTGTGGTGTTTTATACGTGTATATTTTGTAGTGTTTAAATCAGACTAACTCATTCTCAGATATATTCCTGCTCATTATTAGCCCATAAAAATTGTTGCTGCTGCTCTCATTGTTATATAAGAAAGAACAATTGCACAAACTCCTTTGCGTTTAGTAATTACCACTAACTGTGTGTCTTCTCCTTTTGGCTGTTGTGAAGAGCCGTTTCTGTCCTGTGAGATGGAGACGTGCTGTTAGACATCCATCCGTCTAAGCTTGATAAACCAAGATTCTTTGGTAGATTTGCTTAGCAAATTTTTTTCAGCACTCACATTTTATTTGAAACATATTGATCCGTAGGTTTCCCTTAGCTTGCAGTAGGACTTTTAGCATTAAAATTCCAAGATTCTTTTGCAGAAAACATCCACTGCTACTATTTATCACAGCAGCAAACTATGAAGCTACACACTTCCTTTCACGTTGATGTGGTACCAGTCGTGACTGCAGTCATGTCTGCAGTGTGGGCTCAGACAGAATTCCTACACGGGCCTTCAATTATGATGATCGCAAACAGCTCAGCAATTCTAGTCTCTAAATAATGCCAATTGAGAACTATTAAAGACACCCCCCCACTACACACACTTTGGACACTTGGGTACATTGTAGAAAAGAATATTTTGCCTCCACAATCTTAAGGTGGAGAAACTGAGCACAAGGTGCATGTGTTCACCACGTGGACACATATATAAGTGATTCGTCAGACTTCTGTAAAGAGACAAGTGTGTAAAACCCCAGTCAATGATGAGGCTTCTATAAGGACTAAGGTGATTTATATGAAAGGATATTTCAGATAGGTTCGCTCTAAGGGAACTTTGCTGCCAACTAAGCCACATGTTCTAATTTGGAGAGCGAAGGTGCTTGGATACAGCAGCTAAGGAGGTTAGTGTAAACATCACCTTTGGTTCTTTTCAGTAATTTAGTAGTTTGCTGTGTGTCTTGACAGCAAAACTTGATTTATTTATAGTGGTTCCCCTCACTCCGCCTCTCACTCCACCATTTTGCTATTTTTCTAATGCTGGAAATTGATATGGAACATAAAAATGTTTAGAATTGCCTGACAACTCCCCAGGAAACTTTTAAAAGCCATTAATTTAGAAGCAATTTTGCTTCTATATTTCATTTCTCAATTGGTCGTGATGGAAGGAGTTGTCATATCCAAAGGGAGAATCATGACTATGGACAATCCATAAGCATCAGATGCTTTGGAAACAGCTTTGATTGGTTAAAAGCACTCAGCCACAAAGACAAGCAGAAGGAAATCCGGGAAGCAGACTCAATGGTAGAATTCCTTTGCAACCACAGTCCAAGTGCCAAAGTCAATGCCCCACATACCAACGTAAGAGAAAGAGGTTCTTTTCCTGGTAACATGATTAGACTTAGCCATGCACAGGAGTAAGACTCACCTCTAGGTTTGTCTGTGTGGTCATTTCCAGAGAAGATGGGCTAGGGGAGAAAACACACACTGAGTGAAGGGTCCTCATCTCATAGGCTGGGGGCCCTGGGTGGGAACGAAAGAGGAAATGGGGAAGGAAATGCTCTACCTGCAGGCTTCCTGGACAGTAAAGGGTAGAAATCTCTGCCACAGGCTCCTGCTGCCTTGATGTTCTATCTTGTTGGGCTCTGGTGCCGGGATGCTCTCCCAGAGATCTCTTACCAGTCCTTCTGCTTTGCACTGCTGCTGCTTAGGTTCCCTGCTGAGGCAACAGGAGACTGACCAGTCGTCAAAGGGTAAAGGGGAGCTTCTGGTGGAGATTTCAGGAAACCAGATCTCTTCCCTAGTGGAGATGTTACAGCTCTTATGACAGAAGCTCTCAGACAATGGAATGATTCCTGCACTCCTTTAATTCTGAACCCTACACTTGAATAGTTTTTTGGATGGGTCAGACCTCATCTACATATTCGGGGGCACAGTCCTGTTTCTATGACTGATCTGTCTTGAGCCTATGTGACCTGTGGTTACTTCCTCACCTGTGGAGGAGGGGCTTGGGGCATTGTGACTGGTCTGTCTCTCTACAGGGGTTTGTGGGTGGCTGCAGCTAGTGAGTCCCTGATCTGGGAGGCTGAGAATGCACCTGCTGTCCCTTTTAGGGTGTCCCGAAGATTCAGCCATCTCGACCAGGAATCAGGGTACCTTTTACTGCCCACTGCCCCACACTATCTCACTCCGAGATTGAAATGATGGAGCTGGCCAACCGTGGTCTGAGACTCCGTCTGATGTCCTGAGTTCAGGTTTTTCCTCCTCTCAATCTTCTCTCTGATATCTGTCACAGATAAGAAACTGCTTATCACATACACTACATGTTTAATTAGGCAAGGTTGTGTCTTTATATTTTACCCGCAAGTTTATTATTGAGTACTAAATAAAAACATTTAAACACCCAAGACCTGGGTGTCAAAAAGTCAAGGCACTTAATCTTTCAGTATTTTAATGTGTACTTTTGAAATAAAGAAATGGAGAGTTTCCAAGAGGTGTAGAAAATGACTTGTGTAAGTCATCTGGGATAAGCTCTATGTATACCTAGTAAGGTGCTAACATTTATGCCCACATGCAGATAGTATTTGTATGTGTTTTCTGCGCACCATTAAAAGAAAAATAAACCCAGTGGTTTCTGTTTCTGTGTAGCTTTCAAAGCTAAATAGCTACCAGAGGTAGCATTACAGTTGATGACATTTTATAAGTTTTTATCATGTGATAGTTTCTGTGGAACTCTATTCAAAGTAATAATAGAAATTTGATGATTTTGTATAAATATAATGCAACATACTATTTTATCTGTTAGGTCATATGATAAATTGGTATATAAAGTTATTGATAAATTGCTCCCAAAGTATGACCCCTTTGGTCTGTACATCTGGCTTGCAGTTGCTTGGCAGTCCAGCAGATGGGTATTAGCCATGGACAGTACAACAAGTGGGAGACAAAGGAATGAACCTCTCTGAAGGATATTTGTACATGTGGCACAGACACCAACTCTAATTCAGTTTCCTGTAGGAAATGAAATCTTCTTCAAAATATCTCAGAATAAGAACTCAGTCAAAATCCAGTTATCAGAGTGAGCATGATCTTCTTCCGCAGTTCAAACCCGCATTTTCCAGACTTCTTTGCAGATGCCTTGACTGAGGTTGGAGTGGCGCCATGTGAACACCACGCGCTTGATTTTTTAAATATGAACGTCATTCCCTGCGTTTATTTTATTTTTTCACAGTTTTTCAATAGTGTCTGCAAAAGCCTGAAGAGGACATCAGTTCCTTTAGAAGAGGAGTTATAGACATTTCCGAACTAGCACATGTGGGCTGCGACCTGAGCCCATGTTCTCTACAAGAGTGAGAAGTTCTTTTAACTGCTGAGCCATCTCTCCAGCCGCATCTCAACAGTTCTTTTGCCTTCTTTGGTGTTTGGCCAGAAATCCTGGCCTTTGATTTGGAGGATAAGGAGAGATCAACATTTGGAGGTTAAATGTTGGGGAGGGAGGTTTGAGAGCGTTCTACATGAGGGACATGTATGGACAGATATATTTATAAAACTAAGTCCTCTGGCAGTTACTTCTATTTATACCTTCCCTTTTATCTTTTGCTAATGGCTGGAATTTTAGTTAGATTTATGAATGGACATATGGAGACTTATTCTCCAGCTCCCCCTGAAGCCCTGAAGTGATGCATATGTAAGATAGATCCCACAGATGTCTGAGTTGCGCATCTAATTTCTGGGTCATCTCCCTCGTGCTGAATTTCCTCGTTCCTCCAATGGAGGACTGTGCTCTTGAACTGTGTGTATCCACATGGTTGACAGCAAGACCCTAGAAGATAGAGTAACAGCTTGGGAGTCACTCGGATTCTTAAAATGACTCTGAATAGCGAGGTTGACCCATTGGCTCTACATGGTTCACTTAGCTATTGGTAATACCCGTTTGATAACAGGATATTAGGTAATTAATTTAAGTCCTCTGTGCATGTAGGACATTTTGCCATTTCAAAAATGTTCCAGAACACTTTATTTTATTTTAATAACTCTTAAAATGTGCTTGTATGTCATGGAATTCGACCCTTATCCTTGACCCTGTCCCTGCGATTGAACTCACGTTGTCAGGCTCAGGGCCAAAGCACCTTTATTTGCTGAGGCATCTCACTGACTGAGGACTTTGGATGACAAGTAAAAAGTACAATTGTTGTTGGCCTCTGTGAGAACAGAGAAAAAAATGATGCTATTTTGCTGCAGCTATTTCCCCTTGGGAGCTTAATTGATTAGGTGTATTTCACATTTCCCCAACACTGGATGAAAGGTGGTTTGGGGGCCTTCCTACGCAAATCAATTTTTTTCAGTGGCAAGATGGTCTCAGCTGTGTAAATACCCAGGAGGCTCTTTCTGTACAGACTTCCTTAGTGACCGAGCTATTACCAGCAATATCTTCTTAACTGGTTGATCTCCAGGTGGCAATCATTTAGAAATTGTATAGGAAAACTCTGCTGTCTCAAGCGGAGATTAAAAAATAACACCTCATTGTCTTTTCATCGAGATAGGCATGTCAGACTGATACCTCACAGTCATGGCTGACTTGCATAAGCTGCAAAACCTCAAAGTGCAGCACTTCCTAGTCTTATTTTTATGTTTTTTAAATCAGGAAAGAGAAAAAATTTAAGAAAATATTTCCAAATCAAATCCAAGAACATATCAACAGATCGTATACTATCATGGAGTTGATTGTGTCAAAGATTCTATCTATCTATCTATCTATCTATCTATCTATCTATCTATCTATCTATCTATCCATCCATCCACCCACCCACCCACCCACCCACCCACCCATCCATCCATCCATCCATCCATCCATCCATCCATCCATCCATCCATCCATCCATCCATCCATCCATCCATCTATCTATCTATCTATCTATCTATCTATCTATCTATCTATCTATCTATCTATCTATCTATCTACTCATTCATTCATTTATTTATTTTTACACTCCAGGTATTCTTCCCCTTCCAGTACACCCATCCCTCACTGTTCCACATCCCATACCTCCTCCCTGCCCTGCTCCCCCGCCCCCCTGCCCTTGTCTCCACAAGGATGTCCCTACCCCACCTACCCCACAAGACTTTCTGGGGCCTCCAGTTTCTTGAGGGCTGGGTGTATCTTCTCTGACTGAACCCAGACCTGGGAGTCCTCTGCTGTATGTGTGTTGGGGGCCTCATCTCAGCTGTGTACGCTCCCTACTTGATGATCCAGTGTCTGAGAGATCTCAGGGATCCAGGTTAATTGAGACTGCTGGTCTTCCTACAGGGTCGCTCTCCTCCTCAGCTTCCTCCAGCTTTTCCCTAATTCATCAGAGGGGTCAGCAGCTTCTGTTCATTGGTTGCGTGGACATATCTGCATCTGACTCTTCCAGCTGCTTCTTGGGTCTTTTGGAGGGCAGTCATGATAGGTCTGCTTTTGTGAATGCACCATAGCCTCAGTAATGGTATAAGGTCTTGGGGCTTCCTCTTGAGCTGGAACCCACTTTGGACCTGTCGCTGAACCTTCATATCCTCAGGCTTTTCTCCATTTCTATTCCTGCATTTATTTCAAACAAGAAGAATTATGGGTCAGAGCTTTGGCTGTGTGATAGCAACCCCATCCCTTACTTGATGCCCTATCTTTCTGCTGGACGTGGGTTGAATAAGTTCCCTCTCCCCACTGTAGGGCATTTCATCTAGGATATCCCCCCTCACTGAGTCCTGCGGATCTCTCACTTCCCAGGTCTCTGGTACATTCTAGAGCATCCTCCCAACCTCCTTCCTCCAGAGGTCGCCTGTTTTCATTCTTTCTGCTGGCCCTCAGGGTTTCAGTCCTCTTCCCCCACCCAATATCAGATCATGTTCCTCTTTCCTCCAACCCCATCCCCTTTCTCTCCCCAGTTCCTCCCTCCCTTCCCCCTTGTGGTTGCTTTCTTCTCTCTCCCAAGTGGGACTGAGACATCCTCACTTGGGCCCATCAGCTTGTTGACCTTTTTAAGTTCTGTGGACTGTATTTTGGGTATTCTGCACTATTCTTTTTTTGCCTAATAGCCACTTATTAGTAAGAACATATTGTGCATGTCCTTTTGGGTCTGAATTACCTCACTCAGGATGATATTTTATAGTTCTATCCATTTGCCTGTAAAACTCAGGAGGCCCTCATTTTAATAGCTGAGTAGTACTCCATTGTATAAATGAACCACGTTTTCTGTATCCAATCTTCTGTTGTAGGGCATCTGGGTTGTTTCCAGCTTCTGGCTATCACAAATAAGGCCACTATGAACATAATGGAACATGTGCCCCTGTGAGATGGTGGGGTATTTTTTAGGTATAGTCCCAAGAGTGATACTGCTGGGTCTTTAGGTAGTACTGTGTCCAATTTTCTGAGGAACCTCCAGACTGATTTCTAGAGTGGTTATACCAGTTTGCAATTCCACCATCAGTGGAAAAGTGTTCCTCTTTCTCCACATCCTCACCAACCTTGTCACCTAAGGTTTTGATCTTAGACATTCTGACTAGTGTAAAGTAGAATCTCAGGGTCATTTTTATTTGCCTTTCTCTGCTCACTAAGGACTTTGACCATTTCTTTAGGTGCTTCTCAGCCATTCGAGATTTTTCTGTTGCGAATTCTTGGTTTAGTTCTATACCCCATTTTTTGATTGTGTTATTCAGTTTTTCGGTGGTTAGCTTCTCGAGTTCTTTATGTATTTTGGATTTAAAGTGAGACAATAGCATTAAGATTATACTATTACTCACTGCTCATTGTAAAACCTACTGAATTGATGCTAAAGTAATAATTTTCTTAATTTCTTAGTATTTCCCTTTCTATGACAGTGTGTGTGTGTGTGTGTGTGTGTGTGTGTGTTTGTGCGCGCGCACACGCACAGGCGCACACGTGCATGCACACACTAGAAGTCAGAGGACAACTAGTAGGAAGTGATTCTTTCTTCAATATGAGTCTGAGTGGTCAAGCTCATGTCATTAGGCTTGTGCCTTACTGAGCTGTCTCACTGTCTAACAAAGAAGAGAGAGAGAGAGAGAGAGAGAGAGAGAGAGAGAGAGAGAGAGAGAGAGAGAGAGAATAAAAGAAAGAAGGAAGGAAGAAAATAGTACACATATGAGTACCTCAGTCAGCGTGGTAAATAATATTTTAATTGTTTCATGTTTTTCAGTATGTTTTTGGTTTGTATAGATAACATTGGTGATGCTAAACTTCCAAAGGTAATACAAACATATTTGATGTCAAAGTGGAAATAGACTTTATTATCTGAAGAGATGGGTGGGAGGACACCAGGAGTAAATACAAATCCTATTATGAAAGCAACATATCACTTCTTTGGGAAGACTACATACATTGAGACCTAATCTAAGACAAGCAAATTGTGTTAATAGCTAGGGCTTTAGTATCAAAGTGTGATATGAATAGTGAATTTTTTTTAAAAATTAGGTGAGTGCAAAATCTAGATTAGAAGCAAACTTACCCACGTTTTCAAATATATGAACATCTTAATATTCTCTTCATCCTAAGGGTACCTGGGAATCTCCTTCTTCCAGAGGAGAGCCATTCACAGAGGTGTAAGATTTCCACTGACATCTGGGCAGGCTGCCTTTAAGAGGAGCTGTTCACACACAGTGTTTGTTTAAAAGAAAGCTTGCCACGAAGAAAGAAGACACTTAGCTAGATTACTTGCAGACATAGCTTTATCCTCAGGCCCATATACTTAAGAAAACGCTCTTTTACTTGAGCAGGGGCCATTTTTGGAAAAGCTCTGAGGGTGCAGATTGGGGTGAGAACTGTGTTTGCTTCCTTGGTAACAAAATGGCAGATCTACTCAGAAAACTCAATGATAAAACTATCAAACCAGTTTGTCCCTCAGCAGTGATAGGGTCCCAAGTGGGAGATGGCCAGAAGATGGAAATATAAAGAGGATAGAAGATAGAGAAGATAAGAATGTTTGGGATCTGGAGGTCTTGTACATGCTATGGCTCACGCAAACATGTTTATTAAGGAGCACAGTGTCTCAGATACTATTTCCAGGCAAGAAATGGGATGAAGTCAGCAGAAACTATCATACAATAGAATGACGTCAGTAAGAAGCCAACCAATCAGGCAATGCTGCATGAAGGGAACATAGGGCATGTCAAGAGCATTATAGGCTAAGCACACAGCCGCCTTGAGAATTATAGCTATAGCTCTGTACAGTGGGTAATATTGGGTTCTCAGGACCCAAAGCAGTAGCATCCCAAAGTCCTGGCTGCTGATCCTGATTGGCTCTGCCAGGCATATTCCTGATTTTGAGAAAGGAACTATGTTTCTTCCTCAAACATCAGAGTCTTAGGGGAAGCATATCTGACCCTCAACATCAAATTTATAGATATCTTACAAATAAGTTTCCCAACAAATGGAAATTTTTAATTTTTTATTCCTCTTAGGACCCTGAACACATTCATTTATTCATTCAACAATTCTTTTTTTCTTCAAGATCAATAACTAAGGTATGGTGCTAGACCACACCAAGCTCCCTTGCCCTTTGAAAAACTATTTTTGATGTACAAGTTAAATAATGTTGATTGTTGTGAAAGTATGGAGAAGGCTAAACTTGTCCTAGCTGCAGGAAGGATGCGGCAGACCTGGTCCTCTGAAAGGGTGAATTGAATAAGCACCGAGCACTGCAGTTTCCATGATGCCCGATGATTTTTTAACCTTTGTTCTTTGTTTTCCGGGGCTGACCTTTTGTTAATGATATTTTACTGCAACCCAGATTCCTGTTGCATCAAATGTTATGTTATTTTTAATCCCACAGAACTTTCCTGGTAATTTTGTAGTGGTTTGTTAGAATTTTAAATATGCCAGAAACTGGTCTTTAAAAAAAACACTTCAAAGAATTTAAAGGAGAGAAAAAATATTGACCTTTATAATAAATTGATACTGTTATAAAAATATACCCTAGGGAACACTGGAAATGGTCTACTTAGAGTTGGACACTGGAAAAATAAAGCTCTTTAATGTATCTCATAAATATATTTCAGATGCCTTTCAAATGTTGAGAGAGCAGTGCAGGGCATTTTTTTCATCCATAATAATTACGATTTTTTTAACTCTTCTATCTGCCCAGTATAATTTGTGCATGACATTTAAGTTGAACATTTCTATTTCCCATTGCTAAACATGGGAGCATCCTCAGTGTCAAGTAGACCTTATTTATTGAAATCATGTTGATCCTAGCATTGTTCTACACAGATATGATTTGTACAAGTATCTCTCTCTCTTTTGGAAACTGGTCAAATGGAGCATGGCAAATAGGTGACCATGGTGATTGTGGTTTTAACATAGAAAGAATGCACAGTCTTTTTGAAAACATATTAAGGCCATCTTGTGTACTTGGTTTGGGATGGCCGAGTTTCCTGAAGGTGTTGTTTGTCGTAGTTTCTAGAGGACACTTTTCTGGTGCCCCTGCTATGGTCCTCCTTGGTTTTAGCTTTATGTGTACTTAAGGGGAATGAAGTTGATTCGGTGTAAGTAGTCTAGAAAGAAGAGAAGAGCTAGGGGTGCAGGAGAAAGTCGGGGTATTAAGGATGGATGATAAGGGAAACATGTAAACCAAGCACACTGAAGCTGACAAGATCTTCCAATGCAAATATAAAAGAAAATGCCAAGACGAAGAGTTCTCAAGTTTCAGTGGCTTACACACAACACACACTTCATCAGCAGTGTCTGGTGGAGGACTAGAAGCCATGGAGTTGCTTTTAGAGTTAGTGTTAGGGGCACAGAGCTCTTTGTGTGACCACTGCTATCTCCATAAGAAAGTCAATAAATAAGTTTGGGTTTGGGTGGAAGTGTGCATCAATTGTCAAACACTAGGGTTCATGAGACATGGTCACTTCCACTGTTGTCCACTGGGCAGAGTTTGTTTAATCACCCTCTTTGTTGGTGGTACAAACACATTCATGGATACTCATTGAGCATCATCTGTCTATGAAGGATTATATCTCACTGTAGGAGATTGGTGGCTAAGTCAGCAGCTCAGGGAAGCCATGAAGGACTTGGTACTGTTTAAAATGCTGGCTGACCAAAATCCTCTTCTTTTAGACTTGGGTGATCGTGTGCTTTTATCCATGGAGTTGTTGATTATACACCCTTGGTACCCAGTTCTACCAATCTTTGAGAAACTCCTACTTTTCCCTAGCAGATCTACTATGTGTCACATTGGTGGACAGAGATCACACATTAACATGTTGTATATTCTTGATGTACCATATCAGCAATGCTGGTAAGAGGAGTTCAGACAGATTTGTACCTGGAATTTCCTTGACCATTGTCTCCCATAAATGTGCTTATGATACTTTTTGTACACCAGAGTTCAGAAAGGAAACACATTCTTCTACACATTTTTTGCATTGAAGTCTGTTTTCACTCAAAAAAGTTTTATACTAATATTTTCCCCACAATTTTCTAAAGAATGGCTTTCAGTTATCTAGTTTGGCATCTCACTAGAAGGAGGAAACAGACTCAATGCCGAACATCCATCCGTGCATGGAACCTCTACTTCTACCTGTGATATCCTACAAAATCTTAATTATCCCTTCCTTGACATGGGCCAGAATCTCATGCCTTTGCTTACATAGGCCGGGCAAACCTTTACCCAGTGTAAGCGTACAGACAGATGCAGTGATTGGATGGAGTGCCTGTAAAGCATGTTTCCTATCCCTGGCCCTCACCTAGCCTGATCTTCACAATGATTGCAGGGATAGGAGCGCAATAGAATATGAAATGGATACAACAAGGGTTTAACCACTGAGAGGGATCTCAGCACGCATGCCAGAGTCTCTTGCAGCAGCAGAAGGCAGTGCCAGCGATTTTTGTTAGGACAAGAGACCAGGAATTCAGTATAGATAATGAGACTATGACATCAGGTACAGGCGCCCTCTACACAAATGTCAGTCTTTGTAACTGGTTTCTGGCAGCCTCGTAGAGCCTTGGCGGAACTGGCTCTCTCATCAAGGCTTGGCACGTATGGAAGGTTGTGCTCCTAAGAGGAGCCAACAGCAGATTTTCCTCTTTGGGTCTTAAAAGACACTGGATCTGTAGACAGCAAGGACATACAGAAATAAAATGGCCTAATACTGTGTGGAAGGCAGAGAACACACATAAGACTCTGCTTATAACTTTCAGAATAACCTTAGATAATTCTGAGCAGCATGGAACTGTCTGTAGCATGTGCAAAAATACCCAAGAATGTGACCTAGCTTTTAAGGAGACATACGAGCATTCAGGTAGTATTTCCAACATTAAGTCCTCAAATATTTGTTCAAGTTGAAGCTAAACGTTCACTAGAAGAATTTATAAACTCTTTTTATTTCAAAGAAGGGGTTTTATATGTGATATAAATACCATTTCATTTAAGATGGCCATTTATTATGTACGATAGCTTTGTGATACGAATGGCTCTTGGTGCCATATACATTTATAGAATAAAAGGAATAATTTATTCTTATAGCAGCAGTATGCTGTGATCTACCTGGCTGTAGAATTCCAGCTGGTTCCAAGATAGACTCTCTGGGGAGCAAGACTTGGCACATGGCTCAAATAGATGACAGAATGGCAGCCTCAGTGGCATATGTGAGTGGTGTTCTCTTTTTACATTTAATTACAGCTCTTGACTTTGAAAGGAGCTGGGGCACTTAGCATTTGCCAGGTATTAAAAGTTACACAGGAAACAGAGTGCTGGGGGTTTGGCATCACGTCTTTCATGTGCCTCAGTGACATTTTGGCTCTCCTGGAGTCAATGGCTCCAGGGTCTAGTTGACTCACCTTCTAACTTGACACTCACTGAAGTGAGTTTGCTCCCTATGGATTGGGAA
This sequence comes from Rattus norvegicus, assembly GCF_021556685.1. Classification (NCBI taxonomy): domain Eukaryota; kingdom Metazoa; phylum Chordata; class Mammalia; order Rodentia; family Muridae; genus Rattus; species Rattus norvegicus. The sequence goes on from NC_141537.1 coordinate 65,330,576, forward strand.
AATTAGCATATATGCAAATTTAATGCCATTGAACCAACACCACTAGATCAAGTCCCAAGGGGAGAATTTTGGCAGTCCCTGCTCTTCCTGGCTCCTCATGCAGCTCCTCTTGACTGCTTTTATTGTCATACCCCTTTGCTGACACCATTGCTGTATCTTTGCAATAACATTCTTATTGTATAGCTGGGAATCCTTGTACATTCTCATGAACAGACTTGAATTCTTATATTCAGAAGAATAGTCTTTGAGTTTCTCATTCACAGTTAGCCTGTGAAACTCAGGATGCAGCCTCTCCAATCTACAGTGAATCTATACAATAACAGTCTAAGGTTACAAGGCAAAAGCAAAGAGAAACATTTAAGAAATAATAGCAAGTCTTAACTCAGAATTTGTTGGAAACTTCATTGTTAAAGGAAACACAAGCTAGCCCTTTACTGAGCATTTACCATGTTTCCAGAACCTTTACATTAGATAAATATGGATGACGTCCTCAAAGTGTATTTGCAATAACCAGTTGGCTTGGTCAGTATTGCAGAATGCGTCTTTGTTCCAGATGTGTGTACTTCTGTCCCATGAGAGTATTATACATCCAAGCTATTGTTTTGAGGGTTTGATGCCTTCTTTTACAGATGAGTCGATCTTGGCTCATGTGACTTAATTTGTGAATGACTACATATGACGTTAACTATTTCTAGAAAGTAGATTTAGGCATCTTTGTGCAGGTGACAATCACTTTACTTCTGTTCCACCATAAAAATCACCTCTCTTCTGTACGGAGGCTATGCCTTCATCCTGCATGATGTCACAAGAGAACCTGCCTGTTCAACCCCAGTGCTGTAAAGCCCCAACAGACACTGATTCCACAGGGTAAAAGTCCATAACCAAGACAGAAAGTTTTGTTCTGTGGTGACTGAAATGTTGTAGGGTTCATGTGAGGTGGCCTAAGTCTAATGCTGACCAAGAAGACTCGGATAGTGTTGGAATGGAATGGAGCCTGGGTTATAAAGAGTGATCCCTTCTGCAGCTATAACCGGGAGAATGCCTGGCAACACACCTACCAGTGGGTTTGTTGTTATAGATTTCACAGAAGCGGGAAGGTAGACCACGATGCTGGTACTGTCAAGTTTGAGTGACTAGAGTGAAGGCAACTCTTCACCATTCATAGTCTCAGCTAACATTTATCTACTGAAGGCTTATTATTTCCAAGGTACTATATTCCACAGGAGATTCTGACTGCCCAGGGAGGTATAGAATGGCCTGCAACTTCTAAACTTTTATGGTGTAGCTTGTATGTTTGTGATAATCCTACTAGTATGGAGGTAAGTTCTGGATATCATATGCACCTTAAGAAATTTTAGAAAGACATTTGATTTTTGATTAAGCTACTAGGTAAAATTTGGATTTGATTTCAAATTAAGTCAGGGGCTACATTCTGTTCTAACGTGTTTCTGAATGCTATGTTGGAGCTGGGTCAATACCTCAACCCCAGGAGGCTGTTTGCTCTTGATACTAGACTTAGTGACATCAGATGTTGGCAGAATTCACTGGAAAAGAGAGAGAGAGAGAGAGAGAGAGAGAGAGAGAGAGAGAGAGAGAGAGAGAGAGAGGAGTGGAGAGAGGAGGGAGAGGTAGGGAGAAGAGGAGAGAGGGAGGGTGGGTGGGAGAGTAAGAAGATGTTTGTCAGCATATAGTCCTCATCTGACACAGGGTATATACTATTTTACTGTTGCTGCAACCAATTAGAGTAACAATCCAATCAAACTGATTTTTTCTTATAGATAATAGAGAGGTTTTGAAAATAGGAGCAAAATTTTCAAAGACAGTCTCAAGGCTATGAATGTGACATCGGTACACAGAAAACACAAGAGCTGAGATGGTGCAGTGGGAAATGGAAAGAGGCTTTTTAAGACAGTTCAGGAAGAGGGAATTGAGGGTGGGAACTGAGTAGCGGTGGAGATGTAAACAGAAGAAGAAAAGGAATCATAGCATGTTTTAGAGAATCCTCTGATGTTGACCAAGGTCAATGTGTCTGGCCCTTAATGGAGACTCTTTAAATGTTTGTTAAGTAAAATTAACATCAAATAGGACATTTGTTCCTGAGTTTGATTCTTTCTCTTTCTCCTGCTGTGACCTGAGCCTTTCTTCATTGTTGGCAACTTTTCTTTGCTCATACCTACATGTGGGTTTTTTAATTTTGTTTTTTTTCTATTAGTCTTTTAAATGTTCTTAGTAACAAAATAACACAGACTGGGAAAGTTATAGAAACAGCTTTTTCCCCCCTCATGGCTCTGCAGGTGCAAGTTCTTAGAACCCTTATGGTGAAGTGTTGATTGGGGAGGACAGGGCACCACAGGACAGATGTGTCAAGGCATGGCTGGGATTGTGTGTGTGTGTGTGTGTGTGCGTGTGTGTCTGTGTGTGTGTGTGTGTGTGTGTGTGTGCGTGTGTGTGTGTATGTGTGTGTCTGTGTGTGTGTGTGTGCGTGTGTGTGTGTGTGTGTCTGTGTGTGTGTATGAGAGAGAGAGAGAATCTGTGTTTATGAGTATGTATATATATATATATATATATAGTGTGTTTCCCTTGTGTCTTCTTATAATATTATTAGGATTTCTACCTTAATGGCCTTATCTAGTCTTAAAGTACTCCCACGATTCTCACTCTAAACAACAGGGTCAGATGAAGTTTCTACCCCTGAATAACTCAAAATGGGACTTGTCTATATCTGAAACTGTGGGTGATACTTAAGACACATTCAAAAGCACAGCGTTCCCTTCATTCCATCATTCTTCTCCTACTACAGCCAGAGTAGTTTATAACCAGCATAGAAGTTGGGATTACAAAACTCTCTTCATTGATAAGTACAGGGAGAAAATATTCACCCATCTCTTCCAGATGGCAGGTACTTGACACTGCCCCCTGAGACTATTTCTGTCCTGAAAAATGATCATAATCTTGGTGTGCTTATGAAGTTCATTTCAATAGTATTTTATAGATGGGTGCGAGGTGGACATGAGTCACCTTTAACCTTCAGCATGTCTGCTAAGCTACCGGCACAACCGAACACCAAATTCATTCCCTTTAATTGAAAGTCTTCAAGGCACCCCCCTTCAACATATGCTTGCTAATGATCAATAGTTGCCACAGATGATTTAACATTTGTGTACACACAAGACGACACGCCATAATTCACAGAAATGCCAATGCTTTGAAATAATCACAAACAGTAATGAATGTGCTGTCAATTTTTATGTAATTACCCCAGATCTATCACTGCATCCCTGAACATGGAAACGCATCAGTGCATAAGGAATGTGCATCATCTGGTGATCGATATCTTATTTCAAGTGCACATGTGTTACTGTTTAATTACTGTGTTACATTTTCTGATAAGTTTTCTGTATTTCCATCGCAGGCAGAAGGCCACACAGCATCTACCTGGGTTTAATTGAGTAGAAGAGTCACAATCAGTGCATGGTTGATATGTGTAATTTAAACTTAAACGTTAATTATGGCTTGAGACTCCACTTACATGATTTAATTTGTTCATTTAAAATAGTCCCTTCTCTTCTGTCTAGCCATATTGTGCCCTAAATGAATTTTATTCTCTGAGCCTTGGCTCTGATTTTTTCTAATTGTATTTCTTTGGGTTTCTATCCCACCACACACAACTTGGCTATTTAATTTAGTTTTCCCTGTCTTGATTATTCTCTTTACCTTCACTAGGTTAAATTTTGAAGCCAATTTCCACTATCCAGTCATTATCCAAGATAAAAGCACCCCTCTAACAGGTAAACCAGACATTTTTATGTGACCAGTTTCTCTGAGAAATTTCTGCTGGTTTTGGACTAATCAGAGGAGTATTCACCTTAGTTTCCCAGCCTTTCTGGCCTAATCTCATTTTTTTGTAAAGGGTCATGGGGTGTGCTTGGTCAAAGAACTAGGGGACAGAGCAAGCAGTCATTTTGCTGAAGCATGACAGGGTTTCAGATCTCCTGTCACCAGGTCACTGGACATACTGCAAATGCTCTTCATAGCTGCCGCTCAAGAACATGGTAATAAGACAGTTATTTTTAGAAGTTATATAATATTGGCTTCTTTTTCTTTTTTTTAAATGACCACTCACAGAATCAATATTCTAGTAAAGATCTGAAAAGAGACCTCTTATAGTCGGTAAGACTATACTAAATAAAGAGATAATTCTTGAAGGAAACATACTTTGGAAAGGAGTCAGAAACTCAATGATCCCATAGGACATTTTTCAGACCTATGGAGTGGGAGTCGAGGGGCTGTCTCTGATACGGCCCATGGATACAGCATGTGGACTGAGAGTCTGTAGAAAGCAGTTGTAGCTACAGTGGGCTCCCCCCACCCTCTTTTATCAGTTTCTCTTGGACTCGTAGCTTTTGTAGGCCAAGGGAGTCCAGTATTTAGTTGAGGACACAGACTGTGTCAGGAAACAAGTGCTCCTAGGATAACAGTCCCTTCAGCATTGTTTCTGGGACTACGCACCTGATTCTGTTCTTCTCTGACAGATCAATTGTTTATTTTGCCTGGTCATTTCTTCGCAAAGATAAACACACAGTTCTATCTCACCTGAACAGTTTTGAATCTCTCATAGTAACTGAATCTGTTTTCTTCCTTTGCGTTTCCATCACCTACAGATAGAGATTTTAGAATTCTCCCTGATGATGTCTCATACATGTCCACACTTTCTCATTCTTAGAGCCTCCAGCTCTCTTTGCCTCCTGTGTATTGTCTGTACTTCATTCTGACACAACACTTTGCATGAAAACAAGTTTTCTAGTGTCTTGTTCTCTAGCCTGTTCATCCTGTGTATAAGGCTTGCTTAGATCTTGAACCAGCATTTAAAGAAATGAATGGAGTCTCCAAGGGTTCAACAAGCCCTTCCTGCCATCTCTGGCTGGAAATTGTTGCATCATGTCGCTGAGTTTTCTGTGTCTGGTGATTTGATTGTTTAGTATTTTCATTCACCTTTGGAATGTAAATGCCACAGGACAAGGGTCAGACCTCATTTTGTTCATAGTGTGTATGATATGTTCTCTCTTTCCGTCTCCGGGCATGAATGTGAACATTCATATTTGTTATTATAGTCATAAAATACACACTTAATGACTTAATTATAGTAATGAATAATTGTAGTAATAGATAAACCCCCCCTAACAGATTCTTGCAATCCTACTGCGAACCTATTTTATCTGTAGACAGGACACATGGCCAATATGGACATTGGTATCTCAAGTAATAAATTCTTAAAACAATATTGAACTTTCCCTTTAATATAAACCTGATCCTTAACACTGCATATTAACACATCCCAATTTTACAGTCCATTTTTCTATGTTTTTAGGACAGCCCTATCTTCATGTCAGAGTCAAGGAAGGTAGAATTAAATAACACTAATAATTCCACAATGTTAACATTTGAACCCAGACTCTCTCTCCTTTAGGATAGAGTCCGTTCCCAGAATGAAAGAACTATTGTTTCTGTATAAAATCACAATAAACAATGCAGATACATTATTAATTTAATACATATTACTATGAAACATTTTCTTCTAAATGTAATTTTTCGTTCCTGTAAAATATTTGAATTTTTATTTCAATTATGCTTTTGTAAAAAGAAAGTAATGGAAATGAATGAGGAAAAAAATGTATCTAGTTACCTGGAACATGAACTTACATGGATTTTTATGACCTTGCTGTAAACTAACTCACTATGATAATTTCTTCCTGACTTCAGATTCACAATTTCTGCCTCCCAGCTAGAGGTTCCCAGACATCCTTCTGATGACCATCGTATGTGGATGATGTTGTTCATGAAGACAGAAGGCGTGAAACATAGTCATGCCCCTTGAAGACAAATTTCGTCAAGTAAATAAAAGAGCACTAAAGTTTGCTTTCCTCACCCCTGTGTGGTCAAATGATATTTGTATATCCAGAAGAAAAGTAAATACTATTTCATAACTCGGAGTTTGTCTAACTCATCATTTGAAAGCATTCAGCCAAGCTCAAATCAACCGTGTTCTTCCTTCCCCCTGGAAATTAGACTAAAAATACTGCATGCCTTCCTAGTTGCCTTGCTGAAGGCACTCCCTCTACCCCTCTCTTGCCCACTGGACCTTGCTGCCTTCTCTTATCACAGTGTTCTGAGGCCTCCAGGAACCTTCAACCTCCTAGCAAAGAACTCTTCGTTTGTACAGTAGCTTCCCAACCAAGTGAAAGAAAAGACTAACGCTTTTAGCATAAAAGAACAAGAATCTTGTTGGACTTTTATGTACTTCAAAGAGAATAGCTTCTTGTCATTTACTTTTTTGGGGGCAGGATTATTTGAGAACTCATGTTCATGACACGTGACGCTAATGATTAACAAAAAATACTTCATTTGAACATTGTTTTAAAAGCCAGTTAGACAGAAAACTGAAGTGTGTAAAAATTAAATTGTTCAAAAGTTCCCTTTTTTAAGTTTTCATTTAGAGAGTCACAAAAAAATAATAAGGTGCTAAATCACTTAGAAAAAAAATCTAAAGCCGTCACTGAGTAAATTTGGATTCAAGGAAGAGAGTCATTCCCTCAAGCCACCATCCTGTACTTGAACATTTAAAGGTAACATTACATATATTTGGGGGAAACAGAAAGTTTCTCAGTGTTTTGTTTGTTTACATCTGAAATAAAAATAAAACTCACTTTTGCAGGATTATAGGGAGAACTTTCTCTTGAAAATCTAAGTTAAGCAAACACTTGAATTCGAGTTAAATTCTGGGGTAAAACAAAGCTGCTCACTAGTGCCAGTGTTTCCAATGTTGAAAAGAAATATTAAAATGAGAAACTTAAACATTGCAACATAAGAGGCCATTTTGTTACTGACAAATTATCTAGAACTTTATATGGAAGACTAGAGGATGTCTACTGAAAAGCTGCTTCAAATGGTAGACAGTTCAGTCAGAAGAATGGCAAAAAATTCATATTAAAAATTAATAAAGTTTAGCAGTCAAATAGCAGATTGTCAGTAAACACAGTGGAGTTAGCTATACATCCTTCTCATTGGAACAAGAGCACACAGAACATTATCAAGACATTTATAACATGCATTAAAAAAATAAAGTGTCCTGGTACAAGTATAATAAGATCTGAGTAAACGTACGGCAGTGTGAATAGGAACAGCTCCCAAGAGGCTCATGTGTTTCAAAACTGAGTCCTCAATGGTTGGAGCACGTTTTTGGGATGGCGTAGCCAGTGTGACCTTGTTGGAGAAAGTGTGTCACTGTGGGTGGGCTTTGAGGCCACACTATCGCCATCGCCGGTTGATTCTTTTTCTGCCTCCTGTTTTGGGGTCAGATTGTAAGACCTCGGCTGCTCCTCTAGTGCCATGCCTGCCCGCCTGATGCCATGCTTCCCACTGCGATGGTCACGGAGGGACTCACGCTCTCAAACTCTAAGCCCCCGATAAAGTCTCTCTTGCGCAAGTGGCCTTGATGACATGCTTTGTCATAGCAATAGAGAAGTAACCAACACCAAAAGGAATGTGGAGCACATCCAAGTTCTTTATTGATGGAAATGGAGTGTGGTGATGACACTGAACATCATATTTGATGGAGGGAGGGAGGCAGGGATTGAAGAGAAAGATGCCTTTGCTTCCAAGTTCCTTACAAAAATCAACTTAATGGAAAAGCTCATTATAGTGAAAGAAGCGTGGTGTTAATGAAGTCCAAGTTTTAAAATGTATTTCATCCTGGAACATGAGTAAAGGCAATGCTGGGATCAAACAGTGGTCTTCAATATGAGGAAATTCAATGCCTGTCTTCATCCCTCATGGTCATGTACCTCAGACACACGGCTGCCCCTTTCCCATCATCTGTCCAACGGGTATGTCATGAGCCATCATAACTTAAAATGAAGCTGCTAGAAAGGAAGCTATAAAAGCTGTCCTGAGTGAAGCATTCACATTTTGATCATCCGTCTTGAGTTTCGTTTGTTCTAGGGATCTAGGGTAATTCAAGCATTTGGGCTAATAGCCACTTATCAATGAGTGCATACCATGTATGTCTTTCTGTGATTGGGTTAGCTCACTCAGGATGATATTTTCCAGTTCCAACCATTTGCCTACGAATTTCATAGACTCGTTGTTTTTGATAGCTGAGTAATATTCCATTGTGTAGATGTACCACATTTTCTGTATCCATTCCTCTGTTGAAGGGCATCTCGGTTCTTTCCATTTTCTGGCTATTATAAATAAGGCTGCGATGAACATAGTGGAGCACGTGTCTCTTTTATATGTTGAGGCATCTTTTGGTATATGCCCAAGAGAGGTATAGCTGGATCCTCAGGCAGTTTTAAATGAGGAAAAAGAATACCCTTGGCTGGGAAGGGAGAGGCAAAGATTAAAACAGAGACTGAAGGAACACCCATTCAGAGCCTGCCCCACATGTGGCCCATACATATACAGCCACCCAATTGGACAAGATGGATGAAGCAAAGAAGTGCAGACCGACAGGAGCCGGATGTAGATCGCTCCTGAGAGACACAGCCAGAATACAGCAAATACAGAGGCGAATACCAGCAGCATACCATTGAACTGAGAATAGGACCCCCGTTGAAGGAATCAGAGAAAGAACTGGAAGAGCTTGAAGGGGCTCGAGACCCCAAAAGTACAACAATGTCAAGCAACCAGAGCTTCCAGGGACTAAGCCACTACCTAAAGACTATATATGGACTGACCCTGGACTCTGACCCCATAGGTAGCAATGAATATCCTAGTAAGAGCACCAGTGGAAGGGGAAGCCCTGGGTCCTGCTAAGACTGAACCCCCAGTGAACTAGACTATGGGGGGAGGGCGGCAATGGGGGGAGGGTTGGGAGGGGAACACCCATAAGGAAGGGGAGGGGGGAGGGGGATTTGCCCGGAAACCGGGAAAGGGAATAACACTTGAAATGTATATAAGAAATACTCAAGTTAATAATAATAAAAAAAAAAAAAAAGATGGATGAGGCAAAAAAAAAAAAAAAAAAAAAAAAAAGCTGTCCTGAGGACATTATCCCCAACCAGAACTTCAAAAACTTAAATTTAAACGATAGCTAAAGTAGCCTTAAAAATTGAAAAGTTATAATAGTATCCAAAATCATTTAAAAACCAAACTGAAAAGTGTAGAGTATTAAGGAACAAATTAAACCTCCTTCATGTTCCTAGTCATTGATAACAAATAGAGGAAATGCTCAAAAGAAATACTGACAGAGCACACGAAAAGTTTTGTAAAAAAAAAAAAGTTATATGCAGCCAATGATCTCTTTCTTTCCATAAGTATGTGAAATCCGGTCACTTGAGTCTTTTAAGTGTTCTTTTTATTAAAGGTAATTTCAGTGAGTACAGATACTTTTTACTTCTGTATCACATATAAACCTGATTTTGGTTTTACAAAATAAATAGTCTTTGGTGTTTTTATAGTAATGACATTAGAATAGTTTAAGGATAATTTTTATTGTAACATTATCAAGCTGAAGGCTCGTGATTACCATCTAGATATTCCAGTGTGGACACTGTTGCTGCTTCACCACTCCCTTAAGAGCAGTTTGCGTTTAGATGTTCTGCATTAGTGTGGTGTGCACTTTGAGGGTAACAGATTCTGAGAAGTATGACACTTTCATTGTCACATGAAGGTCAACTTAGGGATCTTTGAGATCCAGATTTAAGACCCTTTATCATGTGAGTATTTAGTTTTGTTCTTCCCGACTTTACAAATAATGTTTCTTGTCGATATTAAAGAAAAATGTATGCTAGCTGTATCACTTAAAGAATCCCATAAAAACCCAAGAAAATACACAAAGAATTCCTAACCAGAAAACACATTCTCTTCAAATTATGTATTTTGTGATTTTCTTTAAAATTCTAATCCTAATTTTGAACAAAAATTTCTTTTTCTTTTCTTTTTCTTTTTCTTTTTTATTATTGGATTTTTTATTTACATTTCAAATGTTATTCCCTTTTCAGGTTTCCCTGACATAAGTCCCCTATCTCCTCCCCCCTCTTCTTCTAGGAGGGTGTTCCCCCTACCCAACCACCTCCCTTCCAGCCTCCCCCCATCCCTCCCATTTTTGCCCAACAAGGCCATTCTCAGCTACATATGCAGCTGGAGCCATGGTTGAACAAATAATTTCTAAGAGTTCAAGAACATTTGGAAATAAAAGTATTAATCAGAGAGTAAATTTATGAAGTATTAAAATTTATAATATAATGAATCAAGTTGTAAAGCACCATTAAACTAAAAATAGTGTAAGTAAATAGAATACAAACTCTTTAACACAAAGGATCGTTAGAGGATTGAGGACACACCATAAATTAGAGAGAGCTGGCCCATTTATAAACAATACTGAGACTATTTGAAAGTCAGTATCACATTGGGATATTTTCAGTGGAATTTTGAAAGCAATAAATTGAATGAAAGCTTTAAAAATTACAAATGATTAGTAAAATACCTCTTTGATATTTTCTCCACTTTCGAAGACAATGAAAGAAATTACCTGGTTAATGATAGTATTTTATACAACTGAGTGTTTTGAAAATATGTTGGTCTGAATTAAAACAAAATAAAAGAAAACAATTTATTTAAGTATCTTAAAACTCAGAAGTTATTGGCAACAAATATTTAGATAAAGGATTGAAATGTTTAATATATGACATATGCAACACTGTATAAATTACATGGTTAGGTTAACACAAAGTAAAATTTCAAATTAACAGGCTACAAATAATGTATAAAAATGGAAACTCAAGAGGCTAAATAGCTAAACAAAATATGGAAAATGTCTCAGGAAGAAATCCGTTCAATTTCAATGCTGTCTACCAAACATGACAGGGCCATTGGCTTTTAGCAGTCATAGTGGTTGTGGTGATTGCTAAGTATGTGGTTCCCTTTATAAGATCTGCATGAGACTGAGTTCATCATTTGTCACAGAAAGAGAGGTATTTAAGAGGCCCACCCCTCCCTGTGTGGTCACTGGATGTTAATGGTTACTGTGAGAGAAGGAGTGATTTTCTTCAGTGGTGTAGCTACTTGCTAGCTGCTCATGCTCCAATAAATATCCTTCCAGCCAATTATATGGGCAGCCTTGAGTATTAAACTCAGTAGCTCACACAGACAAAAGGACAACAAAGTAGGAGGGAGACGTACTGGGAAGACCAAGTGGATTCAGTGGAGGTGAGTGTTAAGAGCTGGTCATGGGCAGTATATAATAATGGTGGTGGTGATGATGATGATGATGATGATGATGATGATGATGATGATGATGTGTGGGCATATGTAATTGTCAAAGAATAAATAGGATAATATAAAATATAAGCTTATATAAGTTTAGAAAAATGTGAATAAGTCAATTTCATAAGAGTATTTTCTCACATAATGCTTGTGGGGATATAAATGATGTAATTTCTTGGAAGGCAATCTTACAAGGCAAGCCAAGAACCTAAGAAAATACTTCTTTTTTTCATCCATAGATGAAAATCACCCGAGGAAGGAAGTGAAATGCTATAGAACCTCACGTGACAAGACCATCCTACAAATGTGCACATGAAAGTCCTGAGGAGTGGTTAATGGCAAAGAGATAATGAACCAGAATGTATAACCACAGAGACCTTTAAAGCGATGCTTGCAAAGTCCATATTCTGTTTGAAAAGAAACAAATGGAGTATGTTATACGTGTGCAGTTTGATTTCAACTAGGCAAACTCAACATGTATACAAGGTTGCTTGGACGATCATAAACCTAGTAATGGCCGACTGCTACTATTTCTTGCTTTCTCTAGATACAGTTGTAGGATGACATTATTATTAATGATTAAAATAATTTACTTCTTGGAAACATGTATTACTGTCTGTCTAACTTGATAAGACTGGGTAATGTCTTCTCAGCTATTTTTAAATGATGAAGAAAAAACAGCTGTTTAACCTCTGTCAACTTGAAGTCTGAGTTCTCGTATTTTGTAGTAATAGCACTTCATGATAAAGGTTATATGAATAATAGAGTGATTATGAGTGTAAAAATACTATAAGTAATATACAAATGCTCTACGTTTCCATCAACTATTAGATACCTATCAAGTGTGCTAAAGTTTTGGGCTCTGTGGTTGAGTGTTCCTCCCCAGATCCCATAATGTCATGGTTATCTTTGAATGATGTTCCTGTAAGGAGATTTGGATATGCACCAATGGTACTGATTTGTCCATTAGCATCTAATCAAATTTATATTCCTGTCATCAAAGTATTACATAATGAAAGAGCTGTCAGGTTGTTAATATAAAAAGTACCAACTAATTCACAGAAGTAGTCGGTAGAGAGATAATGAAAGGAAAGCTGCCAATATTGAGAGCCTTGTGAGAATGAATTGGGGCAGAGGACCTAGATAGAAGCTTTTAGTGCAAAAATAAACTTTGAAGACTCTGGTATAAAGAAAAAATGATAGACATGAACTGAAGGGTGACAGACCATTGAACAGGCTATTTTGATGAAGTAATTATTTTTTAACTCATCTTTAAATTGAAAGATTTTCATTATACAGTTGCGAACAGTTATAAATTAAATGGAACCTAGAGTATAGAAAAGAAAAAGAAATCTACTCAAATGCAATGAAAGAGCTAACAATTGGCTAAAACATCAAGCTACTGCCTTTTTCTGGATATTAAGCTAGCCTATGGAGGCTTTGGATGGAGCTTGAAAAACTACACATAGGTAAATTTTGAGACAAATATTTCCTAAGTCATTAGGAAATCGTTCACATCTCAAAGATGCTAGGTTACCATTTCTGATAAACTACTTCTCCAAAGTAAACAAGACCATGGAGATGAATAGAACAAGGTACTCATATCCAACCAACAATATAGTGGATGGACTGAGTAGACTGAGAGGACGACAAAGCTGAATTAGTAGAGGAATGGTCAAGTGTTTGGGGAAGTAGAGTCCTAGAACTTGGGAAGTTTCTAACCCAAGGTGTGTGTGTGTGTGTGTGTGTGTGTGTGTGTGTGTGTGTGTGTGTGTGTACACCAAAACAAAACAAAACAAAACAAAACAAAACTTATGTGTTATTTAAGATTGTTTTCCAGAGGAATACAACAAAGTCTCACTGGCAAGACTTTTTCTCTGATACCTTTTGATGACTGGTTAAAAACCACCAATCCAGGTTGTTTGTGACCAAGTCACAGTGAGCTTCACTTTTGCTCAAATCCTTTTTTTTGGTCAAATCTGAAATGGGCTATGACTTTAAAGAAAGATACATGCGCTTAACCAGCACATTGATATCAAGTCTCCACTGTTTAATGAGGTCTGCTATTTAGTTTCAATCATTAAACTAAGTTGTAAAAACATAGGAAAGATTGTCATCGTTGTACTTGTTAAAGCAGTAGTATTATTCAAATTTTGTTTTCCTGAGCTTACTTTTAAATGTAGTCTTTTGTGTATTGTGCACACTTGTTTTTTTCTTTAATAAATGCTTTTAATCGCTTCTCGGCCTTTTGGCTAAGATCAAGTGTAATAAATGCTTTTAGAAATTTCTTTAATTAATGTCTTAATAATGTGTCATTTGTCCTGTGACTGCTACAGCTTCTGTCTATGGCTCCAGGGCCTAGAATGACTTGCTGTCATTTACCCAGTGATAGATGCCTTTGTATATAATTTTTACAGTCCAGGTTATTTCTTTGGGTTGGTTTCAACAAGCATGTTCCTCATACTTTGTTTTTGTTTAGGAATTTCTGTCAATGAATTACTATAAATCAGACTATAGCCCTAATCATTCTAAGTGTTAGATTATTAGGGATAGAGATTTTTAGGTCTTTTATATTAATAAAATGTATACTACTTGCCTGAAAGCTGGTGAGTTCTAAATTAAGAATCATTTGAATATTTTTATTAAAGTCAGTAGTAAAACAAATTGCCCACTAACATCACTACCATTTCACTGTATTTTGAAGGCAGTAGCTTATACATTAGACTACTGGAGAGGGATCTCTTTGGAACATAACTGTTTGGGAAGCAACAGTATGGCACAATTCACTACTCTCTAGTGATAATGACTTTCAAAATGTGTGCTAGCAAGCCACATTAGTAATGGATTTAGAAGTATGCATAGATGCAGATTAACATTCAGAAATCAATGGATAGATTCTGCCTTATTATAAACATGAAATTAAACTTGGTGAACAGCAGAGTAAAACTACAAGACATACCAGAAATCCCACAAGACCAACAAAAACCACACCCAAAACAACAACAACAACAACAAAATAAGAACAACAACAGATCCTAAAAGGCAGCACCACATTGCTGTGTAGTAAGCTTTCTTTTTGCTGAGGAAAAGATAGTTTATTGCAGTTCTTTTCTTTCTTTCTCTCTCTCTTTCTTTCCATCTTTCTTTCTTTCCATCTTTCTTTCTTTCTTTCTTTCTTTCTTTCTTTCTTTCTTTCTTTCTTTCTTTCTTCCTTCCTTCTGTCCATCCTTCCTTCCTTCCTCTCCTCCTTTATTCATTTTTCTTTTTATCTTTCCTTTTTTCTTTCCACCAAGTATTTCCTCCTTTCAGACCCCCCCCCCACTGGGACCCTATCCCATGCAGCTCCCCTTCTCCTCTGAGAGAGCGGGCCCCACCAGGGGTATCTGCCCACCCTGCTATAGGGACTCTCTGCTAGAGTAGGTGAATTGTCTTCTACTCAGGCTAGACAAGGCCTGTTGGGGAACAGGCTACAGATTTAGGGGAAGCCTCTGCTCCAGGTGTTGGAGGACCCTTGGAGACTGAGCAGCAGGTCTGCTGCATATGTGCTGGGGGCCTCATTCCAGCCTATGTGTGTTCTTTTGTTTGCAGTTATTTTCTAATGATTGATGTGATAGGACCTTGAGTCATAGCCCTAAAGTTCATTGTTGACATTTCTTCCCATCAGAAAAGCTGGATTTCTCATTCCTGAAGTTGGGCTAGCTTAGTGATCTCTCTCTGGCTCAAAAACTGTTTGGAATTCATAATTGTTACAGTTTTATATCTGACATGTTACAGAACACATATTGAAGCCTTGGTTCCCAGTAAAGTAGTTTTCATATAAAGGGGCAGACTCCTAGTAGGACTGGGTTGTGAAGGCTTAGATCTCATTGATTTTAGCCTATTGATGGATTCACAATCTGATGGACTTCACAGGAAATGGTGGCAATTTTAGGAGGTAGGGCTTATTTAGAAGAAGTAGGCAAAGAAGTGGGCCATAATCCCTGCCCCTGTCTCCTGAAATAGGAAATGGGAGAAACTGTGTTCCCATACATGTTTCACTCTCCTTTGCATGGCTCGGAAACAGTGGAGCTAAGTTATCAAGAGAGAAGGCTCAGCAGCTGAGCCATCATAAATCTCCTTTAGGTGGAGTTTCTCCTTTAGGTAGACTTTTCTTAGGCATTTTGTTATAGCAATGAGAAACTGACTGGCACACTATGAACACCTTTTATGCCATTATATTACAGTTTGTTTTCATGAACAAACAAGTTTGGTCTTAGTTCTGTCTTTCTACATATCATGGTTGCTATTGTTTATGATTAATATAATTTATATGATATCAATATAGATCATGATTTATTGTCTAGCCAATATATGTGTTCCATGTTTAGTGAGAGACCCTATATCAAAATGTAAGTCAAAAAGTTTTCAAGAAAGACATCAAATGTCAGCCTCTGCCCTCCACTAGCGCACACATGTGAGTACACACACACACACACACACACACACACACACACACACTAAAATATAACAGAGGAGAATTTGGTGGAGAAAATATTTACAAAATGCTATCAGGGCTGATAGAGACAAAAGGGCCAACAGAGGACCTTGGGGTCATCTGACGTAACCTTTATACCTGAGGGTCAACTGGAAAAAAAGATGTCTAGAAGGCAATCAAAAGCTACATCCAATGAGTAAAAAGAATTCTGAGAAAACCTGAGACCAATGTGAGAAGATTCTACCCAAAGGCAGGTTAGAGCAGACCAGAGCTGGCAGGGGGTGGTATGGTAGAGTGAACTAACGCTTTTAACAAGAAATCAAAAAGCAAGAGACCACCAGTTACACAAAGGTAAAGACAGGTAAGGAGTAGACTGGGTAATAAAAACTACAAACTGAAACATTAGAAACATAAGCATAAACACACACTTACACATGCATACCCCTAAGCAGCAGGTGTACAAAATGGAAGACAGATCAACAGGGCATAGAGCCTCACTTCAGAAAGACTATTCCAAGATCCCGACATACTTTCTCCTGACCATCTGCAGATCTACAATTCCTGTCTTCTTCTGTTTCTTTTTAATTATTGAAATGAAAAAGCATTATCTACTTCACAATGTGATTACAATTAAACAGAAATAAGACCTAGAACTGTTCTAAACTTGTGACCATCAAATGATAGATACCTCTCCTTGGGTGGTTAGATGTGCTGGGTATAGCTGAGAAGAAGAGTCTCTACTTCACAATGTGATTATAAATAACAGAAATGAGATCAAGAACTATTCTAAACTTATGGCCATAGAATGATAAATAACTCTCCTTGGGTGGTTAGATGTGCAGGGTATAGGTGACAAGTGATTCTAGGCCAAGTTCCCAGGCTCTACATTGAGTTAGTAGCTCCTTCCTTTGTTCAAACAAGTCCATTGGCCTCTGAAAGCCTTCCTGCCCACACTTATCTCATTCCAAGTCTGTCTTCCAAGCAAGCTCTTCCCCTAGTGTACAAAGAAACATCTATGTATAGTTTTCCTACATAATCACATGGGGATATACCACTCTTAAAGAAGGAACATGCTGGAGTCAGTTCAACAGTTGGAAATCTGGTTCAGTCTGGAAAACATTCACTAGATATTACTTTAGAGTTGACAGGTTGAATTAATGCTTGGGGACTCAAGCATCAGTCAACACTGCAGTGCATCTCCCAGCATACCTTTGTGTGAAAACTGAGAAGATAGTTTTTATCAGTAAAGGGCCTTTTATACCCAGACACTAATCCATGTTAGTACAGATGGAGTGATTGCAATTCTTCGAGAGTAAGATAATAGAAGGAATTTAAATGCTCTGGAAAAATTAGAATTGATTGAGTGAGCACGGAGAACAGTTTTGAATATGTGGCCTGTGATATTAATAACCAAACCAGATTCCTAAATCAGATGGTGGAAGAGACAGCACAGGGCATACAGCTGTCTCTGATCCGGAGATGGGATGTGAGAGACATCAGAGGGCAAGAGAGTAAGTTAAAGTAAAGTATGGAGATGAGAACACATGGAGTTCTTAGAGACACAAGAAAGAGGAGGAATGAAATGAGAGGCTATGTACCATGTGCAGCCCAGAGCCAGTTTCTCATACTGTTGATCAAGGCTGATCAAGGCTTTGTCTACTGGAGTTATTTATTTTTCTCATTTTGAATTCTTGATAATCTTTGGGATTTATGGGGCTCTGAGAGGTTTGCGAAGTCCCTGAAAGGGCAGATCACCTCTATATGTGGTATATGTACATGCATGCATGCATGTGTGCATGTGTGTGTAACTGCAGGTATCTTATGAGGACAGAATCCACAGATTTCTTGAGGCTCCTAATGATCCATATTTTGAACATGTTTATGTCATCTTGAGAAGAGCTAGAGTCATCAGAGATAAGGGAGATTCAACTGAGAAATTGTCTCCCTAAGATCCATCTTTAGGGCATTTCCTTAATCAGTGATTAGTTGTGGGTGGTGCCAGGCCTGGGCTAGCAGCTCTGGGTTTTAGAAGAAAGCTGATTGCACAAACTGTGAGGAATAAGCAGCACCCAGCCTTGTCCTCTGCAACAGCTCCTGCCTCCAGGTTTCTGCCCTGCGTGAGTTCCTTCCATCACAGCTTTTGATGATGAACTGGTACTTGAAACTGTGTGTGAAATAAAGCCTTTTCTTCCCACATTGCTTTTGGGCACAGTGGTTTGTCATCGCAATGTTAACAAGACAGACAAGGCAGACTGGAGTAGAACCGTTTGTTCCTTTGCTCCTGTGATGTGAGAGTGTGGAAGGCAGCCTTTTCTGACAAATATTTGGGTGTCCAGAGGAATCAAAGTCAGAAAGGGGTCATCTTCAG
Source organism: Rattus norvegicus (assembly GCF_021556685.1). Classification (NCBI taxonomy): domain Eukaryota; kingdom Metazoa; phylum Chordata; class Mammalia; order Rodentia; family Muridae; genus Rattus; species Rattus norvegicus. The sequence continues at coordinate 65,348,683 of NC_141537.1, forward strand.
AGACACCAGAATGATGTATCTTTTGTGTTAGCTATGGAGACTCTTCAGTGCAGATAGAGTGACAAAGGCCTGCTTCCGCTGGTTTTGGAAGATGAGAAAGATTAACTTATTTCAAAATTGGAGACTCCTTTGCCTGCTTCTTCTAAAGTCTGGGAAGAAACGGAAGGAAACAACTTCCAAGGGCATTGTCATTAGTTGCTTATCCTGAGACTAAGTGGCATCAAGTGTTATAGATAGTTTAAACTGTTTCTCAAAGGACAATTATCTGAATTGTCGATATTCCCCCTTTTAAAAAAAAAACCTTTATCTTTCTCTTCTGTATTCAGAAACAGCGAAGGGCAAAAGAAAAGCTAACTAAAGTTTTTAGTCTTGCTTCTTTTTTAGCAGTTTGGAGAACATTGGAGAGAGAAGGTTGAAGCTACTTTTTAAAATGAGATCCTTGGATTGTTCATGTATAGATAAAATCCCATTAGTGATGCTAATGAGACAGGATGAAGCCTTGCTCAATGGCCTGATCTTATGTTGGGTTTTGCAGCTATAAAAATCACTCTTTATAGTAAAGATTGTTACCAGGCAAGCATGTTACAAGATTAAAGGGAAAGATGCAGCGTGCACAGTCAACAATGCTGCTTTCTTCCCTTTCATGTAGCAAAGTGAGAGAATTTCAAATGAGAATTTGGGGGTGGGTGGGGGAGAATGGAGAGAACCAATGTCCTGGGGCTTTGTAGTCATATGAAGGCCAATAGAATTGCATTTAAATTTGTTTATGAAGTATGTGTAGACTATTATAATATACAAATAAAAAAGTTAATATTAAAATTTTTTATTATCGATCATTCTCTTTTAAAAATTTGGTGATATATATGCAGTTGTTATTTTGTGAGTGATTTTTAGAATGAATTAATTTTCACTATAATTTTCTCACATATTTGTTTCTCGTGTATATATAACTTTCTCTTACACACTATATATAGTATATATATAGTATATATATAGTATATGTATATATGTACACACACTATATATGTATACATACACACACTATATATATATATATGTATGTATACACACACACATATGTGTGTGTGTGTGTGTGTGTGTGTGTGTGTGTGTGTGTGCGTGTATTGCTGGAAATTGAACCTAGTGTCCTCAATATTCTAGGCCAACATTTCCTTACCAAGATAGAGTCCTAGATATTTTTATATATTTTTTTGTGTGACTAGGAATTGAGTCTTGTACATGCTAGGCAATCTCTCTACCACTGAACTACATTATAACTTTGAGATGAGGTTTTTGGGAACATTTCAAAAACACACATCCTGACTGGTACAGTGATGAACCTAGAGAACTTCATGGAAAACCTCTAAGCTAGTCAGAGAAAAAAAGACAAATGGAGGAGAAACATTGGTGTCTGGAGCAGAGCTTTGAAGTGGTCTCAGAGGAAGTCAGGTATAGCATCGTTTATAAGGCTCAGGCTGCTCTTAGGTTTAGAGACAGAAGAGGCAAAGCCTTAAGAATAAGCTCTGAAGCTGAAGTTTCTGACAGTTGTGGTCTCGTTCTTCAGGTTTGAATTTTGAAAGATAGAACTCTGAATACAGTTCGTGTAGATGTACTTATTCTATGACATCATTGCTGTAGCTACTGTGTTAAGAGTCTAGAAGGAGTGTGTAGATGAGGAATGGGGGATCTTTGAAGGATGATGTTCTCCCCGACAGAGATCTAGGCTTTCAATCAAATGGAGTAGTTATTGCTATGAAAGCTTGTCCTAGGTTACAACTATATATCCTAATATCTTTTGCTTTTATTTGCCATATGACCGAGCTCTAGCCAGTAAAATATGAAGGGAGATGATTAACATGTGCCATTTCCACATCTGTACCCCTAAATACACTGCTGGAATTTTTTCCTTAAGTGTTCTCTGATGGTTCTGTATGAACGAGTATGACTGCTTCTGAACAACTTTAAAACCAGTGCTAAAGTTGTAAGAGCTTCTGCAATCAGTACCTGAATAACTATGCATGGTGTGTGTCAATCTGTCCATCTGTCCAGAAATTCTATGTTTGAAAAAATACATGTTTGAGAATGGACACCATTGGAGTAGTTAGAGAAATGATTGAAGGAGCTGAAGGGGCTTGCAACCTCATAAGAACAACATATCAACCAAGCAGAGCTCTCAGGGACTAAACCACCACCAAAAGAGTGCACATGGACAGACCCATGGCTCCAGCTGCATATGTAGCAGAGGATGGCCATGTTGGGCACCAGTGGGAGGAGAAGCCCTTGGTCCTGACAAGGCTGGACACCCCCCCCTGTATAGGGGAATGTCAAGGTGGGGAGGCAGGAAGGGGTGGGTGGTTGGGTGAGGGAAAGGGGATAACATTTGAAATGTAAATTAAAATATCTAATAAAAATTATTAGCGGATACCAATATAAAAAATGCATGTCAGAATCTCTGTGTTCTAGTTCTAGGGGATCATTTGTTCTAAGAGTCTGATTATACTAACAAAAACAGTTACACTCTCTTCTCATTTTTTTTTTTTCAGAGCTGGGGACTGAACCCAGGGCCTTGCGCTTGCTAGGCAAGCGCTCTACAGCTGAGCTAAATCCCCAACCCCAAAACCACAGGTTTTAACACATAAAGAAGTTGAAGAGTGACTTATTTACTTATTCAACAAATATTCAGTGAGTATCTCTTAAATACTAACTGCTCTTTCAGATAGGGGTTATGGGGGTTGTAAAGATAAAGATCTTGGCCCTTGATGAAGTCACAATATAATTAAGGTTAGCAGATACTAAATACATCAGAAAGCAAGCACTTTCATTCTAAACAGTAACAAGAATCAAGACAAAACACAAAGCAGAAATAATAATAAAAAAAAAGAAAAAGAAGAGGAAAAGCCCATTTCACAAAAGCCTGCTTTGAGGAGGTGATACTTGAAATGAGAGATCAATGTTGAGCAGCCACATACGAGCTGTCAAGCAGGCATTCAGGCAGAGGGAGTCGTCATGGTAGATTCTCTGAGGTAGGGATGCAGTAGCAAGTTGGAGGCACAGGAAGCACGTTTGGTGCAGGGAGCACAGGAAGATGTGCTTGAAGGTGAGACCAGACAAGGGGCACATGCAGATTATGTAGGGTGATCAAGGCCATGGTGAAGGGTCTCAGAAGCCGTGCTTTGGAAGCAGACATTAACCTGCTCTGAGTTCCTTACTGGGAGGACTTCTGTCTCTGATGTGTAAAGAATGGATCCCAATAGGGCAAGAAGCCCGAGGCATATGCAGACATGATATGCTGGGAGGAAGGCAGAGCTACAGTGGGAAGCGTCTAGGTTTAGCATTTAGTACTAGATGGTATTAAACATCATCATCATTAGTCACTGTTATCACCAGGCTATTAGAACCTGCAAACAAAAGGAACATGAAACAGATGAATATGATTTTCACATTTCTATCTTATTATCTGATAATATTAAGGTCTTTATATTAATGTTTGATATGCTAAATAGTCTGTATTACAGGACTATACCCCACAATGGACTATAAGAAAATTGTTGTTGTTTTGTGTGTGTGTGTGTGTGTGTGTGTGTGTAAATAAAGGGTTTTGAAACAGCCACGCCTACTGTTTATACATATTTACATAACTGCTATTACCTAACAACAGAGATGAGACAACATAAAGACATCTCCTGGCCAGTAAAGCCTAAAATAGTTCCTATCTGACCCTTTGCGGAAAAAGTTCAGAGACTCCTGCCAAGGAGAATTATTTTCTATGTTTACCCATGGGAGAATCTAGGATTGAAATGATAGAGTTACCTAATTCTCAGACAGCTCATTGGATCACTTAGGATTCCAACTTGCTCCCATCTTCCCTACCCTTTAGTAGCATATTTTTGCTTCAGGGCAGAGATCAAGATCAGAATTAATGCATATCATCCATTACACAGATATGTCACAGGTTTGGGAGAAACTGTACTGGCCATCTGGTCTCATTGACTTATTTTCTAAAGGAAGGAACTGAAATCCTTCAATCCTTATGTCAGTAGCTCTGGGCCACAAAGTCGGTCAATAGCAAAGAAAAAGCAAACAAGCCTAGTTCTGGACTCACAGATGAGCGCATTCATTATCTACCACAGCATGCCGGGCAGCTTAAAATAGACATTCAAAGATTTACCTATCAAATATAGGAATTGACAGACATTTTCTTTAAAAGTGATAATGTACCTTTGTATCAAGTTGAAAATGCTGATGGTCTATTTCTCTCAAAGTAGGCTGGCTTCCATTGTATGAAATGATCAAATGCACTCTACTTTTAAAGTTTGTTTTACACAAATTTTCAAATACCAGACACAGTAACAAAGGAACCTTTGTAGGCTGTCACCCAGAAAGAAACCCCGTTTTTTCACCTAAGTGTTTTAGCATTTACCTTTGGAAGATGACTCATTTTGAATACTTGTTTTACTATTAGCCTAACTCCCACTCCTTAATATGACAAATGACCATGCAGAGTTTAAAAATTCTCCTTTGATTCATGTTTTATTTTCAATAAAATATATAGATTCCATAGTAGTTATTGCTAAACAACTGAATATCTGTCCTTGTAGTTTTCTACATATTCACATTTTGCAATTAATTCCAGTCTTAAATTGAAAAAAGGCATAATCATCTGATTAATATATTTAATTTTCAGTAGCATGGAGGCTTTTGTTTTTTATTTTTTGAGCATTGTATTTATTACATGTCTCTCAATATTGTTTATCTTACCCGTATGTATTAAAATGTGCCCTGTAGCTTCTGCAGGAAGCCCCTTAAATCCTGTCAGATCCTGACCCTCCTTATCTGACACACTGCAATGGGAGCTCATCCCTGGGTGCAAGACCCTGGCATGATTTATCCTTACGCAAGCTCTCTAACTTACTAATTCATTATTCCTCACTGGGCTCCAGTCCACTGCCTCTCATCCTTGCCCCTTGAGAACTCTGTTCCCTCTACTTCTCTAGGGGCTTGGCAGTGGCGTTCCTTTCTTCTGGAAATTTTATCTCTCAGATGTTCCTCTGACTCAGTTCTTGTTTTCCCAGATACATCTGTGACTCATCCCTTTCTGGTTTCAGTCAAATATAACTTTACCAAAGAGACTTCAAGCCAACGTATTTGAAATGGCAGCCTCCACTGTCGATGCCCCTTTTCTTTCTTGATGCTGTTTAGCATACCTGGAATGTCATAAATTTTACTTATGGGATTGACTGCTAGGCTCCATTACAATGTAAGCTCAATGGAGATGGGGCCTTAAAAATACATACACATATATATGTCACACATATACATATATATACACATACATACACAAATATGTATATATGTACATACATATATATAGTACATGCATATACCTGCTTCATTGTACTTATCCAATAAATATTTGAGAATTAATAAATAAGCACAAGTACATGGATTTTGGTAGAATTTTTTAAATTAATAATATTTATTCTAGGTCATTATGCCTTTGAGTTCTTAATATTTTCTCATCTAAGTGAATTAGGAAGGCCAACCCCCCCCCCCAAAGTCTTCAATTTCTTTACTTTCATCATTTGCACCTGGAGGATTCACCTTAAGTCCAAAGACTTTGTTATTATTTAATTCCCTACAGCCCTTCCTTTTCCCTCCCTCCCTCTCCCCTTCTCTCTTTCCCTCCTTCCCTCTGTTCCTCCTTCCTTCACTCCGTCTCTACCTTCTTAGTACTTCCCTCCCTCCCTCCCTCCCTCCCTCTCTCCTTCCCCCCTCTCCCCCTCCTTCCCTCCCTCTCCCCTCCCTTCCTTCTAAATCAAAAACAAAGTTGGAGCCCTTCAGGCCAGGTCAGCTGTTATCAATGGGCTTACATTAAGTGTTGGTGAGGCTGTTCTTGACTTCCAAAGTGGCACCTTCCTCACAAATTCTAGTTCTTTAGAGACACAGGTCCTCCCTGCATCACAGATCTCTTTGATAGCAGGCAGTGAGCACTGGAGAGTGACACACTCTGAAGTTCTCTCTCCCATAAACCTTTGCATGACATCACCTCTTCATGGTTGAGAAGAAATAAACTACCCACCAGGAGTCTTACATGATTTTGGAGAATGATTCAAAGTCTTTAGTCCTTGCCGGTTTTCCCTATTTATATTTGTAGTGTGTTGGAATTATGGCTCCATCCAATAAATGCCCTCATCTTCCTCTCCCATCACCTCCCCTGCTTGTGATGTTTACAGGGTGCCTTGGGCTTGAGTGGCAAGGTGAAACCGTGTGAAATCTGCGGTGAGTCAATCCGTTCTGTTTTCCACTGTGGGATAAGAAACACTGAGGATATAAACTCAGGTTTTTGGATGTTTCACTTCGATATACCATCTTTTTTGTTCCTTGTCAATTTTTGAAATGCTGTTTGTCAAAATCATATCTCTGAGGAGGCTCCACTTACCGTGTAGTCTCTGATCCCTTAACACCAGTAAGCCCCCGCCCCCCCCAAGCCGAGAGTGTGGCTGACCCTCACAGAGGAAATCAAGCACTTTGTTAGGAACACATTTCATTGATTCTTCACAGCCCGGATCCTCCAAAGACCTTCACACATGTGCCACTGAATAAATATTGATTAGACTGATGACAAGAAATATTTTATAAACATCAAATATGTAAAAGGATAAAGCTAGAAACCTCATATCAGACAGTGAGCAGGGTATTCAATTTATGATTAAAATTTAAAAGACACTTTAGGCAGAAAAGAGTTAGAGGAAAAAAAAAACGACTCCCAAACTAATTATATTAAAATATTTTGAGCATTCAAATTTACTTACCATTTATCCAGCAAGCACAGTTCTGTCTCATGTATTATTTCCGTTGTCGCTGGAAAGCTTCCTGATCCCAAGGAATTCCATCTGGGGAGGCAGGCAACTATGCTAAGTGCTTTAACAGAGGTACAAAGTTTGTAAGTGTGGCTAGGAAAGGGAGGCCAGCTCTGCTAAGGTAGGGTGGTCAAGGTGGCGAGTCTTAGCTGACCTTAGTACAATGACAGGTTAGGTGGGAGAATAGAAAGAAGTGTGAACTGTTTCTTATGCCCAAGCAGACTGTTGAGAATAGGAAGCATTTTGAATGAACTGTAGATTAATAGTTAATGGAGCCATGTTTTGAAATGAGTCTGGAGCAGGAGAGAAGGCACAGGGAGAGGATTTGGACGCTTTAGTAAAGAGCTTTCGTTTTCATTGTTGAGCACTGAACTAGCCACGTCAGTGGTGGGATCCGACACAGGCAGTCAGAAATCTGGACTATAGGATTAGGGCATGGGAGTTGTGGATGCTGAGCACAATGATTGAGTATAAGTGGGGGATGATGGGTAGAGAGATGAGTCAGAAAAGTGGTTGCTCAGTTTTCGTCCCTAGCACCCACACCTAAGCTGAGACCGGAGGATCTGGGAAGCTCCCAGGTCAGACATGCTAGTCAATCAGTGAGCTCTGAGTTCAGTGAAAGACCCTATCTCAAAAATAGGGTGGAAGCCAGTCTTGACTGCATACACCTTTAATCCCAGCATTCAGGAAGCAGAGATCAAATAGATCGGGGGGGGGGGGGGGGGATGAGGGGACAGGGTCAAGTGAACCCAAGGCCTGCCAGGTCTGTATAGTGAGTGAGTTCCAGGCCGGTCGGTTCTGCACAGTGAAGTTAGTAACAAATGAAATCTTAGTCGAAGTAGGCACAGAGAAATAGTTGGAATAGAGGCCAGTTTACAGTGATCTAAGCCAGAATGGGTAACAACCGCAGGGGTCTATGGGGTGCCTTTTATAAGGAAATGGTGGGTATTGTGTAATGAGGTGTCCTGACCTGAGAGTAATAATTTCTTCCTAATATATCCATCTTTGGACTGCAGAATAAATTACTGATGAAATAACAGACATCAGTTCCTCCTTCAACCTTATATTCTTTAAAATATAAACCCTATTAACATTTTTGTTTGATATTATGCTTTCAGAGATTACCTAATTATATATCATATCTACCATACATCATATATCATATATATCATGATATGAATTCATTGGTCTCCAGTATGGTAAGCTAATATATTTGCTTAATGTTTTGAAGCAATGTTCCTGTCAGTATGTATAGAGCCTGTATTTTGGTCTCTCTGATGAATCATTATTCCACTATTCCACTATTGGATCCATGACCTGTTGATACATATGATTGCTTTCTGTTTTCCTTCATCGCACAGAATGCTAAAATCAACATCGTTACACAGTCATGTCCTTATTGGGATATAATTAATTCCTTAAGGTGGACGGAAGGCTCAAATGTATGCAAATTTATATTATTAGCAGATATTTCCAGTTTTTCTTCTTCCAAGCTTACTCTCTGGGTTGATATTCCTGCTCACAATATACTGGGTACTTGAAAAATCATAGCTGGTCATTGATTTAAACCTTATACAGAACTAGCATAGTGATTCAAGTGCTCTGGCAATACCTCCCCAAGGAGGCAGTTCATACATCGTCACCACTGACGACTTCACTTCTATGGAAATTGTGTTGCAGAAGCTGGTGTCAACATTCTTTACTCTCCCTTTTGTTGTTTTATCTGCTCATTATTATTTATAATCTATTCAAGAGGATTTTATCCAAATTCAGAGACAGGGGCATTAAAGACTCTATGGAACAGCCTTCTCATTGTGTACATGAACAGAGAAGATCACGGTCGGAAAGGCTGGCTTTCCCAAGTGCTCGGAGATCCCCTAGGCACACTGGTTTTCTCTGTTCTGATTGTCTTTGCAGCTAGCTGTCAGAATCTGTCCTGCATCCTGAAAGTTTGCTTCTCTGACTCCTTTTTATTTCTGAAACCCAAGTCCCCCTTGTGTTCCCCAGTTCCCATTTCCACTATAGACATGTAGCATTGTGCCTAAACAGATTTTGGAGCTCTTTCCAGTGAATTAGAAACTCCAGGCCATTATCATAATGAATCCTAATACCGTATCTATAATAAAATATAAATATTGCCATTAAATACATCTGGTGATAGATGAAGATACATGATATATTTGTAAAATATTCTCTTAAAAACATGTTTATTTGGGTTGGGGTCAGAGGAGAGTCTTTGAGAATTTTGAGAGTATTATCAGGCTTGGCAGCAAGCATTATCATCTGCTGAGTCATCTCATTAACCCTAAGGTAATTCTTGTTTTGGTTTTTATTTATTATTTTCTTCTGCTTTTTTCATTTATTTTTGTTTGTATACTTATGTGCTTGCTTACATAAATGTATGTGCATCACCTGCGTGCAAGTTCCCACAGAGGCCAGTAGAGGGCATAGGATGTCCTAGACCCGGTATTAGATGTAGTTGGGCACGGCCATGTGGGTGTGGGGAGCCAGACCTAAGTCCTCTGCAAGATCACACACACACACACACACACACACACACACACACACACACACACACACTCAGAGAAACAAGGGTCTTCTGAGGCATTCAGCAATAAGCCTTAGATGAGTGCTGGGCAACCCTAGGTAATTCTCAACACTCAGTTACCTCATGAAGGGTCCTTTGCCACATACATTGTCTTAGGGTATCTGCAATAGATTTCCTGTGTCATCAATACTGCACATTCCTTAAGGAATTGTTGATTTAAATGTGATTTGCTTTTTTTTTTTTTTTACCATAGTAGAATGATCTGTTTAAAACCAAACAGAATAATAGACCATCAGGGAATACGTCTCAAATACCAACTATATTTCCCTGACATATGGTTTCCTTGGTTACCCATGGGATGTCAACCAGGAGTGGCTGTGAGTCTCTGTTGACAGAGATGGGAACAGGTGGTGTGATGGTTCAAGGTTTCTTCTGTACACGTAGGTTGAAATAAACTGAAGGGTTGAGACCAGCTAGCTTGAAGAAAAATGAAATAGTAGAGATAAAAGCCTGCCTAATGCATAGGTCTATGTTCAAGGGATTGGGAGAACGTATTAAATACTTTACACAAATACTTATTAGTAGGAAGTATGAAGCACTTGGCATTTAAATGTGAGGACTGCAGTTCAAGCTCCCAAGACTTAAATAAATGCCAGGGCAGTGTGGTGGCCAGTCTATGAGAATCCCAAGAGCAAGGTAGTTAGCAAGACTACCCCATACAGTGTTCCCTGGATTTACCAAGAGACCATGGCTTGACATATAAGGTGGAAAGTGATCAATAAAGGCAGCTGACATTAACCTCAGATCTTCATATGCCCCCATGCACCTGCACATATATGAGTAGGCAAACACGCACACAAACTACACACATGTACACCGACACAACAAATGAAAATAAAATAGTAGTCAGAGATCTGCTAGACCCTTCTGTAGATATCTGTTACACATCTACATACATTTAAAGATATTCTGGATGAGCAACCAAAGTATTCAGCCTAGAAAATAACACTCCTTGAAAAAACTCTGTTAGAATAATGGTTATTAAATAGAGCAAAAAAAAAATGGACATGGGGCTTCTCAATGTCTGAAGGCAGATTTTGATTGTTTATGCCAGTATGATTGATTTGAACACAAGCTGCTGCTCTCTCTCTCTCTCTCTCTCTCTCTCTCTCTCTCTCTCTCTCTCATACACACACACACACACACACACACACACACACACACACACACACACACAAGGCTTTGGGGAAATTATTGAGAGTAGAGGCAAAAATGTGAAGGTTGGAGCCTGAAGAATTAAGCCAAAGTTATAAGCTCCTGACTAAGAATGCTAAGAAAGTAGGAACTTCAATCTTGAAGATTTCTCTTCTAGCTGCATTGAGTATCTACAAGAAGGACCTTCAATCTTACCCCTTATCTGACAGAGTGTGCAGATCACTTCTGACCTGTGATGATGACTCAGATTTGGGGATTATATGAGAACAGCTCAGTTAGCTCTGATTTTTGTTTGTTTGTTTTTCATTTTTAAGAAACATGGAGAGTTGAATCTTTTTATTCAATTGACTGGAACTAGCTTGGGGGCCAGTCCTTGCTTGTCAATCCTGTTTTTGTCTCTTCAAGACAAATACATCTGTTTTTCTCTTCCTAGCCTCTGGCTAATAAAGTAATCCCCAAATTGAAAAACAACAAAAGCATACACAGCAGAGAGCTCAATAGTATTAAACCTGTACAAAGAAGGGCTCTTTCCTGTGAGGACCACGTCTGGGATGTTTACAGAACAGTTTGATAACATACAGGTTATTCTGAAGGGGATGAGATCAAATATGGAATTCTTCCACAGTCGTAAGGATATTTGCTGTGGTTTCTTAGTGAAAAGTATCCATCTCTGTCTTTTTTTTAAAATGAAGGAACAAATTTTATCTATAATATTTTAAAAATTAGAACAAGAACATAGCTGCAAACTGGAGACTTCTTGAAGATGGGGGGGCATATGGAATTCTTTTGTGCCTTATGACGTCACTGTCCATATCAGATTAACATTAGCTGACATGCTAGGTACAAACTTTCAACGTTCAAGCATTCAGTCTGTCTTTCTGTTTTATCACTCTGAAGAGAGAACACGAACAAGGCAACTCTTATCAAAGGAAGCCATTAACTGGGTTTGTTTACAGTTTCAGACACTTAGTTGTCATCATCATGGAAGGGAGCAAGGTGGCAGGCCACCATGGTGTGTCCTTACAAATGTCTGGTTGTCAGCAAGTGCTGTTGAGGACATATGCCCTGTGTTAACATTTTGTCTAAGCTCCACCCTAGTTATCTGGCAACAGCCAAGCATGCCCTGCCCCACAGTTACCTGACAAAAACCAGGTATGCCTGACTCACTGTAAAAGGGGTTGTTTGCCTCCTCCTCTCTCTCTTGCTCATCTTGCTCTTGCTCCTGCCTTCTTGCTCCCACGCCCTCCCCATTCCCTTTCCTCCTCTCTCCATGTGCTAATAACCAGCCTCTACTTCTCTACTCTCCCTTTCCCTCTGCCTCTCCCTCTCCCTCTCCCTCTCTCGTCTGTCTGCCCCACCCCCACCCTGCCTGTCTCTGCCTCTACTACCCTCTTGACTCCCCTCCAACCCCTGAATAAACTCTGTACTATACTGTCCTGTGGCTGGTCCCTCAGTGAGAAGGGATGCCTCAGCATTGGCCCATCGAGGGACCCTCTTCCCCCATACCTTGCCACACCTCCATAGAATATATTCCCCCTCTCTTTATCTTTTCATAAATCACCCTGTACCGGTGCTCACTTAACTGCGTGGCACTTCTGTTCACAGATCGTGAGCTTTTGCCCATTCCTTTGTCTTCCCACCTTCCTACTGAATTCCATCCCATCTTTGTTTGACCAAATAGTAATAATGTTAAGAGACAGAGGAAGAAATTTGAACACTTCTTGAGGAATGTGACAGACTCAAGACAACTATAAAAGAAAGTAATTTGTACAGTTGAGAGTTCCAGGAAATAGTGTGGGTCTCAGAGTAACAGAACAATCCCCAGGCCTTAAAGTGGGGGCTGTTGTGACAGTGGTGCTCCCACAGATGTCGCCTGCCGCACTGCACCACTTAATAGCACAACAGAAACTTTCCTTCCAGTGTGATTCTGTTCCTTATAACAAAATGTCTCTCCATGTGAAGTGAAGGAGAAATTCTTTCTGATTCTGAACAGCAGGTGAAAAGGAGACTAGAGTCTAATTTCATAGGGAGAATGAATATGAAATATTTCTGTGAAAAAGAGAATTGCTAAGATAATAAAATCTGTCATCTTGAATTTTAGGGCGAAGCAATATAGATCCACTAGACAGACATGAACAATGTTGGATGTAAGCCTTTGTCAGCTTGCCAAAGTCTGACCCTGTCTTTCTTCCAAATTCCTATGTTAATATTCTAATGCTCCAGATGATGAAATAGAAAGAGAGACCTTGGAAGGTGATGAGGTCCTAGCTTGATTAGGTCCAAGCACAATGAAAGCAGAGACTTTGTGAATGGAATTGTGTACAAAAACAAAGTCCCATCAATCTTGTTCAGCACTGCAGCCAATTGCAGTATAGAGAACATTCTTCCACGAGGAAGTCCTCAGCAGCCAACAGATTGAAAGCGCCTTATTGTTGGGCTTCCTCGTCTTTGGAACCGTGAGGAATGACTTTCTGCTGCTGGTTAGTTACCAGTGCTGGGGTAGTTTATTCTAGAAGCCCTTATCGTTTGCTTAGCATCTTTTCAACTGAGAGTGCTTTCAACACTATTCTGTGTGCAAATGGTAGCACATAAACGCCAGGACACTAAACTGTCCTGTAAGAGCTTTAGATTAGAACAATAATAGGTCACTGGGTGCTTGGGCTGCAATGAGAGTTTTAAATACATAATGAGAGGAATGTATTTTCAGAATCCTGGAAACACTGAGGTCACTAGATTGAGACCTTTACTGTGTTTAAAAAGAAAGGCAGAGACCTGCCCCTAGGGGCATCAGGTGTGGCTGTGGTGTCACGTGTGCATCATTGGTGACAGAGAGGAGAGAGGCTACGTCTGTGCTCAGTGTTATGCCCTATGAACAAATGAGTAATTAGTAGTCTAACATTCCCTGAAAACAAACAAACAAACAAACAAACAAACAAACAAACAGAAAAACAAAAAATGAGCTTAATATGACCACCAGATCGGTGCCATGGGGGCCTGGACAGGGATCTAGCCTGAGATGACTACCAGTCTGGCACCACACAGGCCTGGGAGGGCAGACCTTTACTGAGAGATGAGCCCTGTTTGGTACTATGATGCTCAAGGAGGGCACAGTACTCCTGAGACCACTCCTGAGATGACCCCAGATTCTCAGAAACCCCAGGCCACTAAGAGCAGCAAGTAAGTGGTGGAGAACTGGAAGAGAAAGAGAAACAGAAGGGCGTGGGCACAATGAAGAGAGGCAGAACTGGAGACTCGAGGGTGGTGAGGAACAGCCTGATGTGAGTAGATGGTGATGCCACCTAGGACCACGGTTGAGTTTTGGCTTATGTTGCCACTAGGGGCCATGTCTGCGCCCATGGCACTGAAGCAGCAGGGGTCTTTTACCACCAAAGGCCAGGCAGATATCGATAGTCTAGGCTGTCACCTGAAGACATGTAATACCTGAGGGTGTGCAGAGCAGACCCCACCCCTTACCTGGGCATAGTGTGAGAGCTGGCCCTCAGGACATAAAAACAAGAGAACCGACCCTGCCCACAGCCAGTTGCAGTACTCAGGAGAGCAGGCCCTGTACATTATGAGAATTGTGTGTGAACTGGCCCGAGGACAGGAGCATGGGAGAGCAGGCCCTACCACTCATCTCCCGTGCAGTAGCATGGATGATGGAGAGATACTGTCCTCCTTTCTCCTCCTTCACCTATGGCTGGCAGGATACCTGTCCCTAGGATCATAAGAGCAGGAAAGCTGACCCTGACCCTCACCTGCTGCAGCATTTGGAGAACAGGCCCTGCTTTGTCATCTGGATAGCACAGTGGAGCTGACCCTGGTGGCTGGCATACCAGTGACCTGGCCCTGAGGTTGTAAGAATTGGAGAGCCAGCCATCCCTCTTGTCTTCTGTGCATTGGCATCAGCAAGGAAGAAATTCCCTCTCCTCCCTTTCGCCCTTGCCACCAGCAGTGGGATAGGGTCCTGAGAGCAGGAGAGCCATCCTTGTCCTTCACCTGCTCCAGAACTTGGGAGAACAGGCCCTGTAACTTACCTGGGAAACACAGTAGAGCTGGCCCTGGATGTGGGAGTTACAGGTAAGCCAGTCCAATGGGAGAAGCGGCCCTGTCTCTTGTCTGCTGGGCAGTGGTGAGGATAAGGGAGAAACACCCTCCTCCCCTCCCTTGTCCCTTGCCATCTATGGCAGGTAGAAGAACATGAGCATGGGGACACGAGCATGGGAGAACTAGCCTTGTCTCTTACCAGCTGCAGTGCAGTGCAAACACCTCACTTACATAGATACTGTGGGGTAGAGCTGGCTCTGGTTGCAGGATTTGTGAGTGAGCCTGCCCTGAGGGCATGAGAACCTGAGAGTTGGTGGGCTTAGCAGCTCGGATACTTCTCAGTTCTAGGTCCAGGGCTTTGAGTGGTCTCACTCCAACACTTACCCCATGGATGAACTGCTGGAGTGCCTGAAGGTCCTACAGATGCAAAACTACAGGGTCTCCATGACACAGGGCTACAACAAGATATGTGAGAGGAGTCCCAGTGACGTTCCAGTATTGAGAGATAGCCAGAGGCATGGTACCATACCAACAGGTGAGTGCAATGACCATTTACTAGAAAACAAATATGGACAAAAGGGTTTACTGTGGGATACACGGTCACACACTACAGCTTCCACAATGAGTTTTTTCCTCTGTTGGGGGCTGGTTTTCAATGGTGGAGAGTGTGTATGAGGAGAGGATGAGTAGAGTTGGGGTGCATGATGTGAAATTCCTACAGAATCAATAAGGAGTTGAAGAAAAGAAAGGCAGGGGTTGGCAGTCGTTTGTGGCTAGATGGGAAACTGCAGAAAAGGTGTTCATCATCTACCAGCAGAGGAGCATCAAGACTGTGAGCTTTTGCCTTTAATGGCTAACACATCTACCTCTGCAGCCCAATAGTTGGCCTGTGAGCAAGATGAGAAATGGCAGAAGGGGTGACGGTGTCACTTGGCATAAGGAGTAAAAGGCCTGAGAGGAGTAGGGAAAGATGAGCAGAATGCACACTTGCTCGGTCAGTGTTGCCCTCACCTTGCGTGGACAGTCAACCCTCAGGGCGGACTTGGATGATTATGGAAAAATGCTATACTCTAAAGAGCTGGCATTCCCACTGCTCTCTCAGAGGCAAGTGTGTTGTTTGGCCTTTCACCTGTGTAAGGATGTTCCTCAGGATGCTGAGTATGAACCTTAGGAGAACACAAAATGTGACAGTGAAGGAGATCATCCATTCTTCATAAAGGAAAAAGTTGGAGAGTCAGAGAGTCAGAGAGAGGAGGAAAAAGACACACGAGGAGGTAGCCTTGACTCATATCTGACACTGTGTAGAAGGAACCATTGCTAGGGACTTGAATAGGAAGCTAAAGGAGGGAAATGTTTTAAGGTAATGTTTTAAGCTATCTTCGCACTCCAGAATTCAATTCTGAATGATGACGTTGTATGTAGTAAGCTTTCACCATGCAGATATGCCCTCCATTCTCCTTCAAAACTGATGGCAACTCACAGGGCCCTTGTTTGTAGAAATGTACACATGGTAAACTCAAGTTTTTTTTTAAAAGAAGTCTCTTTACACTCAACTTCTTCAAGTGAATTGGGAGTTTGAGTCAAAATTGACATAGGTACCAAGATTATCTTAGGTTTGGTGACTTGCGACGTTGTTCATTCAGTCATAACTCCAACTGAACTCTCAGAAATGAAACTAGAATTGTGAAACCCAGTGGACTGCTAGCTGTCTATGATGCTTCCTAAATGGAATATATTCTAATTATTCTTGGGTAGTTTGAAACTATCCATCAAAACCATATCTGTCTTAGTTAGGGTTTCTATTGCTGTGATAAAACACAAGAGCAACTTGGGGGAAAGAAAAGGGTTTACTTTACTCAGGGAAGTCAGTTCAGGAACTTGGAGGCAAAAGCCAAGCAGAATCCATAGAGGAGTACTGCTCACTGGCTTGATTCTCATGACTTTCTCAGGCATGACTCAGGATTGCCTGCCCAGAGGAGGGAGTGCTTCACATATCAATCATCAATAAGACAAAAACAAAACAAAACAAACAAACAAACAAACAAAAAATCAAAACAGAAAATGATCTGTAGATTTCTCTACAGGCCAGTCCTATGGAGTCTTTTCTTTTTAAATACTCTTCTTCCTAAATGACTCTATCTTGTGTCAAGCAGACATACAACTAGACAACATGACCACCATGCCCTATGGATTTATACCCTTGATCAGAGAAATTTGGTATTGTCTGAAGTCTGTGTATGAATGTCTGTCTGGATCTTATAACATGTAACCACTGTCCTAACTTCCTTTATCAGTGGGGAAAAACATGGGGACAAAATGAATTCTGAATAAGTAGAAAAAGAAGTAACCGGGATACCTGGATTCTAATCCTTGTGTAATGCTGAAAATTCAATCCCCTGCCACTGGATTTCAGATATTAGCTTCCAGGTTTGTAGAAGAAGATTGTTGGATTTGATTGTTTCTAAGGATCCTCTTTTCTAAATATCTACAAAAGTTTGAGGCTGTGACTGACTCACATACTATTTTGAAGCTTAACAATACTCCAAGGTTGTATTAATATTCCCAAATAATCTGAAGCAGTTTTTCAAGTTTTTAAAAACATTTTTTGTATTTATTTTAATATCCATATAATTAAAGCCTATGAATTAAAAATCATATGTGAGTTTGACCAGTAATGGTATATAAATGATTTAATCATCCTCGAAAGTGATCAATTCCTTCAGTTCTTCCAAAAATATTACAGGGAAACAATTAGTTAATTATTATAATACCACAGTTTTGCCTACATTTGCAAGATAAAGTATCATTTGAAAGGAAAGCAATGTTCTTTTAGAATAACTCAATAAGTTCCTTTAACAATACACATAAAATATTCATTAGAATCAGTCATGAATTAAACCAAGAAGTGTTTTTGTTTATCTGAATGGAAAAGCCTAAATAAAATAATATTTATGAGTTCTGATGAAAACACTGAGATAATATGTCCATGTGCAGCAAGAGAAATACAAAGTAGAACAAACAGATATGGGATTACTAGCAATCAAAGGAAAAAAATGAAACCATGGCTCATACATTTCGACCTTCATAATCTTCAATAGAATTTGGGTGTAGTTAATATAAATCAGCAAAGATGGGCACTTCCTGTCCTCCAAAATACACACACACACACACACACACACACACACACACACACACACACACAAACTATACAAGGTATTATGGTCAGAGCAGACTAAATGACATACCCTAGTATTAGAACCTGTTTGGTTGGGCTGGAGAGATGGCTCAGCCATTAAAGGCTAGGCTTACAACCAAAAATGTAAGAATCTGTTTGGCTAAGCATGAAACAACATATTTAGCTGAATTTATATTTATTATCAACAAATGAAAACAACTTAAATAATTGTTTTAAATTAATATTTTTAATTCTCTAAAATTAAATAAAAAGTAACACTTTTTACAACAGTACAAATATAAAGCATATCTAGAAATAAGCAAAAATAAGATCATTAGTGGAAAAAATATAGAACTTTTTGGGACACTAAAGAGAATATCAATCATGAAGAAATGTGAGATGTTGGCAGATTGAAAATCATGATATCCAAAAGATATCTCTCTCTATGTATTAAGCAAAAGTTTATTTTTAAATTTATCTCATTTTGTTTCCTTTTAAAAACCTGACAAATTGATGCTGCAATTTGGAGGAGAACAAAGAAGCAAAGTGTTGATAAAGATTCTGATGGACATTGATTTTATTGCCCTGCAGTATCTGACACCCTCATGTTCCTGCTTGCATGAAGTAGGGTCAGCAGTTTAGAAAAAGAATCCAGATTCATGACACCTTGATGTACACAGAAGCAGCACTGCTGGGTAGTGAGAGGATAGATGGTAACATTTGTTATCATTCTGGAGAAAACCGAGAGTCCATTCCTACCCCACACTGTACTAAATAGTAATTTTTTCTAGAAAGTTCTGAAAGGCCAGGATGTAATGAAAGAACCCCAGAGTGGGGAGACCCTCACTCAAGTCTTGGGATGACGCGATCCCCCCCCCCCAAGAACTCACATGAGACCGTCCTTGTAATAAACATGAGGTTTATTGATAGGAACCAGTGCACTGGGGTCGAGACTTGTATCCCACACAGGGTCAGTGGAGTTCGACCCCCAGTAGCTAAGAGAAGGGGAATTTAAAAGAAGAAACCACAATCATGGGGGGAACCTTAAAATTTCTACCTTTCAGTAAGACTTTGGTAAAACGATAGAAACCCACTTTAGAACATTGGATACAAAAGACTACTTAGGGTGTCTTACTTGATTTTTTTTTTTTTTTTTTTGTGAATTCACTGGGGAAAAGAAGCATTATTTGGAAAGGTATTTTCAAAACATCTCACCTGCAGATCCCGGCCCACAGCAGCTCTCTGCTCCCAGACCCGGTGAGAGAGAGACCCAACCACCTGGTCAGGTGGGCACTCCTGAGGCTGCAGAGCGGAAGAGACCACCAACTCTGCTCACCCCTGCCCACATCCCTGGCCCAAGAGGAAACTGTATAAGGCCTCTGGGCTCCCGTGGGGGAGGGCCCAGGAGCGGCAGG
This sequence comes from Rattus norvegicus, assembly GCF_021556685.1. Classification (NCBI taxonomy): domain Eukaryota; kingdom Metazoa; phylum Chordata; class Mammalia; order Rodentia; family Muridae; genus Rattus; species Rattus norvegicus. The sequence continues at coordinate 65,367,943 of NC_141537.1, forward strand.
ACCCCTGCCAGAGACACCCCCGGAACCTGAAAGAAACAGACCTGATAAACAGTTCTCTGCACCCAAATCCCGTGGGAGGGAGAGCTAAACCTTCAGAGAGGCAGACAAGCCTGGGAAACCAGAAGAGACTGCTCCCTGCACACACATCTCGGACGCCAGAGGAAAAAGCCAAAGACCATCTGGAACCCTGGTGCACTGAAGCTCCCGGAAGGGGCGGCACAGGTCTTCCTGGTTGCTGCCGCTGCAGAGAGCCCCTGGGCAGCACCCCACGAGCGAACTTGAGCCTCAGGACCACAGGTAAGACCAAATTTTCTGCTGCAAGAAAGCTGCCTGGTGAACTCAAGACACAGGCCCACAGGAACAGCTGAAGACCTGTAGAGAGGAAAAACTACACGCCCGAAAGCAGAACACTCTGTCCCCATAACTGACTGAAAGAGAGGAAAACAGGTCTACAGCACTCCTGACACACAGGCTTATAGGACAGTGTAGCCACTGTCAGAAATAGCAGAACAAAGTAACACTAGAGATAATCTGATGGCGAGAGGCAAGCGCAGGAACCCAAGCAACAGAAACCAAGACTACATGGCACCATCGAAGCCCAATTCTCCCATCAAAACAAACATGGAATATCCAAACACACCAGAAAAGCAAGATCTATTTTCAAAATCATATTTGATCATGATGCTGGAGGACTTCAAGAAAGACATGAAGAACTCCCTTAGAGAACAAGTAGAAGCCTACAGAGAGGAATCGCAAAAATGCCTGAAAGAATCGCAAAAATCCCTGAAAGAATTCCAGGAAAACATAAATAAACAAGTAGAAGCCCATAGGGAGGAGACACAAAAATCCCTGAAAGAATTCCAGGAAAACATAAATAAAAAAGTAGAAGCCCATAGAGAGGAGACACAAAAATCCCTGAAAGAATTCCAGGAAAACACAATCAAACAGTTGAAGGAATTGAAAATGGAAATAGAAGCAATCAAGAAAGAACACATGGAAACAACCCTGGATATAGAAAACCAAAAGAAGAGACAAGGAGCTGTAGATACAAGCTTCACCAACAGAATACAAGAGATGGAAGAGAGAATCTCAGGAGCAGAAGATTCCATAGAAATCATTGACTCAACTGTCAAAGATAATGTAAAGCGGAAAAAGCTACTGGTCCAAAACATACAGGAAATCCAGGACTCAATGAGAAGATCAAACCTAAGGATAATAGGTATAGAAGAGAGTGAAGACTCCCAGCTCAAAGGACCAGTAAATATCTTCAACAAAATCATAGAAGAAAACTTCCCTAACCTAAAAAAAGAGATACCCATAGACAGACAAGGAGCCTACAGAACTCCAAATAGATTGGACCAGAAAAGAAACACCTCCCATCACATAATTGTCAAAACACCAAACGCACAAAATAAAGAAAGAATATTAAAAGCAGTAAGGGAAAAAGGTCAAGTAACATATAAAGGGAGACCTATCAGAATCACACCAGACTTCTCGCCAGAAACTATGAAGGCCAGAAGATCCTGGACTGATGTCATACAGACCCTAAGAGAACACAAATGCCAGCCCAGGTTACTGTATCCAGCAAAACTCTCAATTAACATTGATGGAGAAACCAAGATATTCCATGACAAAACCAAATTTACACAATATCTTTCTACAAATCCAGCACTACAAAGGATAATAAATGGTAAAGCCCAACATAAGGAGGCAAGCTATACCCTAGAAGAAGCAAGAAACTAATTGTCTTGGCAACAGAATAAAGAGAATGAAAGCACACAAACATAACCTCACATCCAAATATGAATATAAAGGGAAGCAATAATCACTATTCCTTAATATCTCTCAATATCAATGGCCTCAACTCCCCAATAAAAAGACATAGATTAACAAACTGGATACGCAACGAGGACCCTGCATTCTGCTGCCTACAGGAAACACACCTCAGAGACAAAGACAGACACTACCTCAGAGTGAAAGGCTGGAAAACAACTTTCCAAGCAAATGGTCAGAAGAAGCAAGCTGGAGTAGCCATTCTAATATCAAATAAAATCAATT